>NW_005054552.1:342544-353331 GCF_000277835.1 Geospiza fortis | reverse complement strand
GCATGGATTTTTTTTCACTTGACTCAGCAGTGCACTAATGCACTTAATATCATCTTTTAATTTTATTTTTCTTTCCTGGATGGTGATTTTGGGATGTAGTCAATGCACTATTATCAGCCTATTGCTATCCAAATTTATTTGGCTTGGGGTTTTCTTTCTTTTTTTTCTTCTTACTTAGCATAGTGCTAAAGTATATCAAATGCAGAAAGGCCTGGAGCATAGCCCATGAAGCCAAGAGAGCTGACTCTACTTTTCAAAAGGTGTTGAAAGGTTTTGCCTCTCTATATCCACTTACTCCCTTGGTTGTAGTTTCAGGGACATTGGCTTCAATTATTTTTGTCAGATTTCCATTTAAACTCTGAAAATTTGAAACAAAAAGAAGTCTCTTCTTAGAAGAAAATTGGTTGTGATCCTACCTTGCTAAATGCCAGGGAAACTCAAAGATAGGCATGACAACCTCATATTACTCCCATAAATGTGAAGCAGTTTAACTTTCATGTATCTTCTTGAAGTGATGATTTGGACAGTGACACCTGTCTGCTTTTCACTTTGTCTTGCACGTTGGTTGTGTCTGTGCAAACCTCTGTGTGGGGTCAGCTGACAGCTGTTAAAACAGTGTGACACTTCACATGAAAATCACCCATTTTCAGCTTTAAGGACCTTCACAGATGACGCCTGGTGCCTCATGGAAATTTCTCTCAAGTTGCAACTTATTTAAAGAAAGGAGGAACACTTGTGATTGTTTGGATGGAGAATACATCTCTTCCATTTTGTTAGTTTGTCCTGTCTTTTCAATTTTTTCTCGCTTTTTTTTTAAAGCTAGACAAACTTCTGAAAGCAAGATGGCAGATGGAGAGGAAGCAAAAGTGTGTCTTTGTCCCAGAGCATTTCTATTCAGAGGATTATTTGACATGAAGTAGATACTTAAGGTTGCTTTTTTTTTTTTTTTGTGTCAGAGTGATTTATGATTTTAGGAACCACTTTGGTTTCTCTGCAAAAGCAGCAGAGAACACTCCCCACCAACAAGTATTGCTGGCTGGGGGAAACCAGTGAGTGGGAAGCAAAAGAGACAGGGAGCATTCCCTGGGTGATAAAAATTGAGTTAATAGAGTATAAAATATATCCACAGGGAGGAGAAGGCCGTGGTGCAGAGCAGATAATTGCTGGTGAGGACTCCAGGTTGCCAGCTTGGATGCAGAGGGACTTGGAGCTTTTTCTGTCAGAATTAACAATGAGGCGCATTGTCCTGACCTGATAAAGCCTCTTAGATCTTACGTCCCTGTATCTGTGTATGATTAATCTGTAAAATGGACAATCCATAGTTTAAAATCAGACTTCAGAAACATAAAGCTCTGTCATTGTTCAGAAAGTTGCTGACAGCCAAAGACAAGTCCTGTTTGTTCTTTCTAGATAAGTCCATTAAGTAAAAGATCTGTGAAAGCTGGCTTTTAAAGTAAGTGCTTGCTTTTGGCATGAAGAGAGATACCACAGTTTCCAAAGTTTACTGATTCTGGGCATTTTTATCTCTCTCTCTCTTGTTTTCTTTTTTTTTTTAATTAATACATTCATATTATTATATATGTTTAAATACCTGTTGCGTCCTGTGATGCACATCTCTGGTGAAATGAAGGCTTGATGCACCATAAAAAAATAGCAAATTGTATCTCTTAGAAAACTTTAAAAAAATACAGAGATCATTTCAATTTGTCTTGAAAATGATCTCTTGATGCTATTAATATCTCTAGTGCTTAGCTAGATACTACATTAGTTTATAATAAATATAAATGAAGCTGGTTTAATTTATAGCTATTACAAGATATTCCTCAAGCACTGCTAGCAAAGCACTAAAGCACTAAGCAAGCACTAAACACTTTTACCTTCAGGCCTGCCAAAGGGACCTGGTTGGATCAGAATGTATGGCTTGATTCAGAATGCATATAAAAAAATTCAATTGGTTGGGTTCAGAAAGAAATGGTGGATATGCATCAACAGTTCTTCTTGGAGAGAATGTGTTCGCATTGTTTCAATCTTAAAATTCGTTCCACTTAATAGAAAAAAATTAGCAAGTAATGCTGTCTGCAGGGGTTCTATTCTTGCATGTGAACAAGCTTAAAACCTCACAGAGATAATAAACAGGATTTTGGGGCTAAAGAGAAGTACCATTTACAGTATTCCAATTACAGCTGGTTCTTCGGTGTTTCCATAACTAGAGAATTGCACCCAGCATTGTGGTATTTTGCTTCTGACAGGGTTTTCTTAATTCTTCTCATGGGGCCATAAATGGCAGAAACAATGAGGGCTTTGTTTGTTCTCTGCATGGTGGGGCTGGGAATGCATTTGCATTCTGTGAACAAAGAGTTTTGTTTTCTCACAGGACAGTTGTAATTTATGCTGGAGAACTTTATGGCCCATGCTGTTGGAAATTAATTGTCCTTGTAGAAAAGGGCCATTTAATTAACACCTCCAAAATATGTGCACTTCAAAATACTACCTAATACTGCCTACCTGTGTGTCCCTGTATCTTTTCATACAAGACTCGCTGGTAGGAGAGGAGGGGCAAATATTTCAGGCAGTCCTGGTCCCTCACAGGCCCCAACATAATTTAGAGACTATAAATTACCGTGGAATACTTCCCAGAGGCACTCTTTAGTCCTAATAATGCCTTTTGTTTCTGGATTACAGATATAAACGAATGTGAAAGCAGCCCATGTGTCAATGGTGCCTGCAGGAACAACCTTGGGTCGTTCCACTGTGAGTGTTCATCTGGCAGCAAGTTGGACCCTACAGGACTGATTTGTATTGGTGGGTGTTTCCTCCTTTTATTTTCCCTTTTATATATATATTTATTTATTTATACAGACACACACACACATATTCTACATATATATAAAAATGTTAGCATCCTTTAAAGATTCTTTTGGAAAAAAGGCAGAATGCTGCAGAGGTTTTATTGGAGTAAGCAGCAACAGTTGTCTGCAGGATGTCATTGCCGTTATCTTTGAAAGCCATTCATTAATGTGGGGTTTTTTTCCCTTAGCTTCCTAAGAAAATTCTAAAGGGTTGTAGTCTGCTGTACTTTGCAGGTGTTTATAAGCTGCCATTGTTTCATATTATTTGTGTAACACAATTGAAATTATTGTAGGATATGTGTGGTGCTCCAGCTGTATTGCAGTGTCATTAATAACTGGGTGTCATTCTTAAGTGGGTGACGCTAATCTTAAATGTTACTTTTGTTTTCATACGGATTTGTTTGGCATTTTTCTTTCAAATTTTCTTGTCAGGATTTTCTTAAGGAGGACAAATGAATGCAAAGACTCAAGCTCCTATTTAATTATGGTATTCTTCCATGCCTTAATGTGTTTTTTAAGTGAATGTTAGTTTTGTGCCTAAGCTTTCTCTTACATTTCCTTGTAGCATTACTGGCTGGTGAAGTTTATTGTTGTTTTTGTAATTTTCATGTTGTGCTGATTTCTTGATATAACCATGCTAACATATGCTTTTTGTACCTCTTATTTTTAATCTCGTGTTCTTACATCCAAAGGGGCCACAAGTTCACAAGGAGCCCAATTATAACAATGTTCTGGATTTACTTTCCAAATGGTTTTTCTTGGATTGTTTACAGTACAAGGTCCCATTTGGCCGGAAAAGCAGTGACAAATAACATAAAATATAAACAAAAAAATTAGCTGAGTAGTGAGATAAAAACTGAAGAACAGGATCCAGCTACATGCTGTGAGCCTAATAATTAGTTTTTTAGGTTAACAAAAACTATCTCAGGAACCATGTTTTTCCACTAAAAGTGTGAATATGTTAAGACAAAAGGGTCAGAAGTAGAGCTGGTGCAAGACATACAGATTTTTACTGCTAGAGCCCAGTTTTTCCACCTTGGCCCAAATTTCATTGGCATTGGAAGCAATGAGAAGAGGGCAGGCTGGGTTATTGAAAAATGAGTGAGGGGCTGGAGATTACAGGTGTCTTACTGTGTGGAAAAACTTAGAAGTGTTCTTATCAAATGTATGCCATTTTAAATCTCAAGCTGATTTTCCTCCAGTACCCCTGTAGAGAAAAACTTGAATATATTTGTCCTATTTTTTTTAGCAGATTGCTTCTGTAAAGCACTGTTGTAGCAACAGATACCTTATTCCTAAATATAAATAGTAAAAATATAAATATAAGATAGTATTGACGTTTAGGATTTTATGTGTTCTGCACAGGAATGATCAAAATAAGGTAATGTTTGATTCTGACAAGTTTATTTTTTTTACTTTCAAATTTGTTCTCATGTCAGAACTAGAATTAGTACCACATTATTCAGCATAGATTTGAGCCATTTGTCTCTTTCTGTGAGCTTTCCTGGGCAGATAAAGAAAAATCCCTTGCTCAAATTGCAGTCATTTGCACTCAGATTTAAGCTCAAACCTTCAGCAAATGAGGGTTGTAAGTTCAGCAGTTACTAGATAAAAACTTTCAGCAATGATAGTGGCATACTTTGCTTGCCCATGGGCAGCTTTTGCTATATTAAGACCATGCTCATGGAGGGAAAAAAAGGGGAATTGTTTTTTAAGCATATTTGAAGTAAACAAGTGTTTCATTGCTATTTTGGGAACTGCCCATACCTTAGGGATACTGCCATTTGTGCTTTTTGAAATACACTCTTTTACATGCTTTTTACACATATTTTAGTTAAGATTTTTGGAGTTCATACAGTGCACAATAAGTAGGGTCAAGCCATCTGCCTGTATTATGCATATATTCTTCTTCAAGTCAGAATCAAAGAGATAAGAGCAGCAGAAGGAATGCTTTGATGTTGGATAATAACTCTTTCACCAAAGATTTTTGCCTGGACAAAAGAGATGATGCAAAATAAAGGAATAGCCTGAAAAGGATAAGACAAGCAGACTTTGGCAGGATAGTGTGGATGCAGCTGGTGTGAGCTGAAGCACCTGTTAATTTGTAGAATTTAAATAATTGTTGAGATACTGGGTTTGATTTTTCACTCCCAGAAATTTGGCAAGTAAAAGGAAATAATGTTGAGCTCTGTATTTATGCACTTGTTCAAATGTGGAGCTCTGTCCCACATGTCTGAGACCAATGTTAACCTAAATAATACAAGTGTTTAACACTTAGCTGTTAATGAAATACCCTGCCCAATTTCTGGGGCTGATTTCACTCGCATTATTGGGTGATGTTTTTTTCCTGTTGCTTTAACCAAAGAGAGGTTGTGCTGCCTGTGGTCCACATAATTTTTTTAAGATGACAATTTGGTAGAAAAGTTGAAGCTGTTTGGAAGAAAATAATTTGGAATGATTCTGTCTTAAGCACATTGTTCCTGAGCATGAGGTATTGGTAATATCTGGCTTTGTGCACATACAATGCATGTAAATCTTAAAGCCAAATATTTAGTTTAGATAAATAGCGCTATTTATCTAAACTAAGCTGTGTACAAAATTACTCTAATGGAAGTTTTTTTCTTTTTAAAGAGAGCGTGTCCTCCCTTGGTACTCTGCCTGCTGATGTGGCATGCCTGCTCTTCTGGCTGTGACAATTCTGTGTTGTTTTTGCTTTCTGCTTTTGCAGACAGCCTGAAGGGGACTTGTTGGCTCAATATCCGAGACAGCCACTGTGAAGTCAACATCAATGGTGCCACGCTGAAATCTGAGTGCTGTGCTACTTTAGGAGCGGCTTGGGGCAGCCCATGTGAACGCTGTGAATTGGGTATGCTCCACCATCCTGCATCTTTTGGGAGAAGGGAATATGTATCATTGGTAGATTCTTATCATCTCTGTATATTAAAAAAAACAAACAAAAAAACATCCTCAAAAAAACCAAAACAAACCAACCAACAAAACTAAACAAAAAACACCAAAACCAGCTCCCCTCCCAAAAACCTATGAAAAGAAGTTGTCTTCTTTAGAAGTTATTTATTTTAGACTGTAATCTGCACCATCAGGGATCATTCTAATAACTTTGAAGCATACCAGGAAATAACATGTGAATAGACCTCTTAATGGCTACAATATGTTTCATCTCCACAAGGACTATGTATTGACTGGGATAGGGAGGTAAAGGACTAAAACAGTAAAGTGAAATATCTGGCAAAATTCATTTTTATGGTGTGGGCTGTTAACACTTTTTTTTTCCAACTCTTTTCAAACATGTAGCTCATGTACCATTATTGACTGCAGAAATAGTGCTGCTATTAGATTTCAGGGCTAGTTATGGAAGCTGGAAGCAGCAGTGCTAACTGTACTCTAGTTTATGGCAAAAATACCGATCCCCTTAAGGTTTGAAAAGTGCCACAGGCAGCTGAACTGGTGTCAAGATGTTTTAGCTTCTCATTTTAATTGGAACAGTAACTGTGGGCAGATGTATCCCCCTAACCAGCAGAGTGCAAGCAGCATCCAGCAGAGCTCTTAACTGTGCCGTGCAGCAAAGATAATCCTTTGGACTTCAGGAATCAGATGGTCAGGTTAGACTAGTAAAACTGATCAAAATCTAATCAATCTAGACAGATAATCAGCTCAGATTGGGTGACTTTGGGCTCTGAATTTCCTATTCTGCAACTAATAAAATTACAGCAAGATCTGAAATCATTACATGATGCTACATTTTCCATGCATCTCCTCCAGTACGCTCATTGATCAGATCCGTTATTAAGCTTTGGTGGGGAAAAAAAAGCTGAAAATTGACATTACTACAGTTTTAAATCTTCAGGCCTCTTGAAGGAATTTTACCTTTTAGCTACATGTGAGTGCAGGGACTGATGTGATTAGATGCTGATCATTTCACTAAGGAAAGCACATGAGAAAGTAACAGTCTAAAATTAATTTCCTCAACTATTCACTTAAACATGAGTCAATAGTTTAAATATGAGTCAATACTTTTCTTGATGGAGGCTAGAGCACTCCCCACCTTAGAGTGAAATTATTAGCAAATTCTGAAGATATATGTATTTTTAAATTTTCAGCTCCTGCCTGCCTGTCCCTCTCAAAGCAGTAACAATATCTTTCTGGCTTGATTCCAGACACAGCTTGCTCAAGAGGATTTGCCAGAGTGAAGGGTGTTACCTGTGAAGGTGAAGTTTTTGCTTCGTACTCAATGTTATATGTTATAAATGAAAAAGCTGTATTAATAATAGTAATGAAAGATTTTATTTTCACGACCAAAAATGTGGTCCTCGATAGCCACAGCCAGAGACAGCATCGAGCCCTGGGTCGGGGCTGGTTTTATAGAGTTTTTTCTGCGTGAGGCAGAGGTGCCTCGATTTCTTTTGTCACCCCGCATATGTATGAAGTCTCTTTTCTCTGTGCAGAGCTGGACAATGCTGTTTCTGGGAGGTGGCTGGTGTTTGATCGAGTTATGGGAACCTGGTATTCAGATATGTGTTCCTGAGACTCTGGTTATCTTGACTGAAAATGCTTATCAAGTGTTCATGCTCTTGAAGCATTCCCTGGATAGTCCCAGGAAAGGCTCCCACGTCCTTTTGCTTGCTAATTAGGCTTTCTTTCCTCGCTGTCATCTGAAGTTTCACAATTTCGCTGTGGCAGTCTATCTCCTGAGTGTCAGTGATCTCAGGCTTTTGGATTTTTGTTACATACACAATTTTGTTCACAACTTTATTTCATACATATTTCATATAAGCATGAGTTACCTCGCATCACATATTACGCTCAATACGTAACTTTTTTCTCCCCCCATTTGCAAATGTGATGAAAGGGGATTCACTGTGCTATTTCTTTCCTGTCACTTAAAATTCTCCATGAAGCTGTAGCTCTCCCCTTGGAGCCACCAGGTAACTGAACTCTTTGTATCCCCGACAGACGTAAACGAGTGCGAGGTTTTCCCGGGGGTTTGTCCCAATGGGCGGTGCATCAACAGCAGAGGCTCCTTCCGCTGCGAGTGCCCCGAGGGGCTGACCCTGGACGGCACAGGGCGGGTGTGTTTAGGTAAGAGCACACCCCACTCTCGCAGCTGTGTCACACAGCTGTCCAAAATCGTTCTTCAAGGGGCTGGAAAGAAAGCCTGGTTTATTTCTGAATTATCCCAGATAACGTGCCTGCTTAGATGTCAAGTATCTGTGCCAGTTCAGAGAAGAGCTGTTGATTCCTTCGAGGAATGAGTTTGTTTTGAGGCTTGTTTTCCCCTCAGTGCAGTCAGTAGGCTGTGCTAAAGTGCTGTCCCTGCTCTTACTCCTGTTCAGGAGCAGCAATGTCCTGGGTTATGGATGGTGAGCACAGATATGCTGGTGCAAATTAGTCTTGTTTTTTCAGTGCACAGGCCAGTGTGTGGTTCTTTTCCTGACATTTGGGTACACAAATACATGATTTTGCCTGCACACTTGGTTGATTTGTCTTCTGGTTGACCTGCTTTGCTGCTCATGGGATGGACCCTTGAGTGTAATAAGCATAGTTAACTTTTCTGGAAACCTTATTGTATTTTCCTGGTTTTACAGTAAGCCTAACAACAGTCAGCTTTTTTGGTTTTAATCTGTGTTCACTGCACTATTAAATTAATTCAGTAACATAAATATATATATAATAAATTAATTCATTAACATTAATACTAAATATTTACCGGTTTGTTTTTCTTTTTTAACCACAAGAGCCACAAAAGGGTCATTTCATAAGTCAGAATCCCTACAGATGTGGCTGTCCCATCAAATAAAAGGGTCATTTTATAAGTGAGAATACCTGGTACTGTAAAGAAATACATGTATCTGTCCTGTCAAATACACACAGAATCCTAAAAAGCAGTGATGTGAGGGTAAGGATTTATCTTGATATGGGGAGACAACAAAATAAATTCTTGTACTTTTATGTGGCACAAGAAAGATCCAGAAATTTAACTATAGTGCAACATCAGCAACTTCAAATGGCTGAACATTGTGCAGAAATGCAGAGTCTTGAGCAGGAGCTGAGTGTTAATGTGTGCTTGTGTTCTGCCAATTGACGGGAGTGATTTAAAAAACACAGACACCGATGGAAAGAATGGTGTCACTTTACTAAGAATATAAAGGCAACACAAAGGTAAAATAAAGCATTCAATAAAACTACATGCTTGGCTTTAGCAACAACCAAAACTAAGCAAGGTGGTGCACCTAATCATTACTGTGTGAGAGAAAAGGGTAGTGATTGTGAAAGAGGGCAACTGTGATTTAGGCAACTGTGTTAATCCCCAGTTGCCTAAATACTTTACCATCATCCAGATCCTCATTCACAGCAAGGACCTGGAGAACCCTTCCCAGCAATTGCGAAAATCCTACACGGTGTATCCACCTGTAGCTGGGATCTCCAAATTCACCCCAAAAGTGAGTCCAGCTTTTGTAGGCCCAAATCACCAAGTCAAAGCAACTTGGTAATATTTTTAGCCAGAAACTCCTGGATCTGGTGGCACATGTCCCAACTAGCAAGGGCTGGGGCTTGGCCAGGGCCCAGGCCTCAGCTTGGAGGGTTTCCCCTAAAATACCCCACAAACAGGCCTCTATTCATGGAGAATCTGATGCCTTTTCCAGGGCTACCTAAAAGCAGAGGCCAGACAAAATTAAGGGAATAAAAAGTGGTTATATTTATTGAAAGGCCTTCAGGTACACTTCCTGAAGACAGACAAAACCCTGCCAGGGCTTGCACCCAAAGTTTGCTTCTCCCAGCTCACTTTTGTTTGCATTTCTGGGCCCTGAGGCAGTGAGGTGTCCTTCATTCTAAGGCCTAGAGAGGAATTGTTTTGTCTGACCAAAATCTGAAGACAGTAGCTAGCACTGTATATAGAGTTTAGAGTTACACACTAAAGAACTGCAGGATGATGTAAAAACACATAAATACATGAAAAATATACAAGGTAAAATCCTAAGGCATCAACGGCACTTAAAAAAGTTTCTTAAATTGATACATTAGTTATAGATAACTACACAAGGTTATACAGAGCTAGCATAAGCATCTTTGACATCTGTTTTTAGCTAAATAATACTGGTGGTATTAATCACAGTACCCAGGATTCATCTTGTAAGTAACCCCAACTCAGGCCTGCTGCTCAGGCCTCAACACATATGTGAAAAACTCCAATCACTTGTTTTTAAAATTTTAAAAGTTTAATAGTAATAAAATCGTTATAAAGATAGCAATATAATTAGAGTAATAAAAATTTTGGACACTTTGGATTAGGACAACATGAGACAATAATGACAATATGAGACAATAGAAACAAAGAGTTACGGTTGGTTCGCGTAACATTTTCTGGGCAGCACGAGCCTGAAAAAGGACCCACGTTAACAGAGGATTAACCCTTAAAAACAATAACCTGTTGCATATTCATACACCTCGTACATGATGCATAAATTCCGTTCAAACACAGGATTCTGTCTGGTCAGTGTCAACTTCTTCCTCTTAATCCTGACAGCATTGTCAGCGCTGGGCAAGGCAGGACAAAGTTTGTTTCTCCTGATAATGGAGAATGAATTATTTTTCTCTGAAAGATTCAGGTGTCCTGTGGCTGCTATCTCAGTGCAAGTCCTTCCTTTAGAAAAAAAAGTATCCTCTATAGCATAGTTTCTATTTTAACATTTTGTTATAACCTAAAACTGTATTTAACACACAACTTCAGAAAACTAATACAACATTACTTTCTAACGTAACACATACAATACTCATTTTAATATTTGCGAAAATATAATAAAATATGCATTTTTCACAATGTAACGGCCAAGAAGAGGGATAAATGCCTGTTTGTTGTTGTGTGGTGCAGATATCCGCACGGAGCAGTGCTACCTGCGCTGGGAGGAGGAGGAATGTCTG
>NW_005054552.1:308551-342441 GCF_000277835.1 Geospiza fortis | reverse complement strand
GGGCCCTGTGCCCCAGGGGCCCCGGATTCTCCAACAGGGGGGATCTTCTCACTGGCAGGCCATTCTACAAAGGTGAGCCTTCCTCCTTGTGCCTGAGGGGTAAGTGTGGGTGCATCCCAGAGGGAATCCAGAGGGAGTTGATGCTTGAGAGATGGATAAAGGCCTGAAAGAGCTGATGGTGCTAATGGCTTGGAGTGTCTTGTGGGAATCTCTAACATTAGAGGGTTTTGAGACAGCTGCAAAAGGCAGGCAGAAAAGCTACAGAAAAATCTATCTAGCAAGATATTAAGGAAAAAGTTACAGAAAAGTCTAACTAGCAAGATACTAGGAAAAAGCTACAGAAGCGTCTATCTAGCAAGGTATTAGGAAGTTCTAAGCTTAATAATGGAGCTCTGTGCATTGTGTTTTAAGGCTCACAAGCAGGTATTGTATTTGAAATAAGCAAGCATTGTTTAACCAAAGGTACGTGTGCTTATAGTGGTTGGATAGAACTACTGTCAATGTGCTTTTGCTTTGTGTGATTGGTCAAAAAACTTTTAAAGTGAGTTGTGACATTAAGTTCTTGGTCTGCTGCCTGGGATGTGAGCTGCTGGCATCTTCCCATTGTCATAACCATGTAATGAGACTGATGCTGGAAAACAAAACAGCTCAAGGCACGTTCCTCAGCAGTCTCATCCCATTTGTGATTTGTACATAGACCCTGGCCAGCAATATGTGTTCCTAGAACAGAGGCTAGACTAGATTAAGAAAATTAAAGTGGGTATTTATTGAAGGTCTTCAATAGGTACAGCTTGTCAAAATAGTCAGAAGCCTCCGAGAGAGGTTACACCCAAGATGGAAAACTGTTGCAGTGTTGTGAGGGTCCCCAGGATGAGGTGAGAGATGAGACTGTGACTCCAAGTTGTCAGAAGGCTGATTTATTATATTATGATATTATATTAAAAGAAAATTATATACTAAAACTATACTAAAGAAAGAGAAAGGAAAGATCAGAAGGCAAGACAAGAATGAAGAATAAAAACCGTGACAGACCAGAGTCCTGACACAGCTGGTCTGGGATTGGTCATTAAGTTAAAACAATTCAGATGCTGGATAAACAGTTCTCCAAATCACATTCTAGAGGAGCAGAACATGGAGAAGCTGAAGGCTTCTCATCTTCCCAGGAGAAGAAATCCTGGCAAAGAGATTTCTCAGAAAATATCACGGTGACAGAAAGCGATCACGAGTTTTTCACCCAGTTAAAGTTTGGTCCATTTACGTGTCAGGGGTTAATCCTCCAATTACAGCTTCAGGTAATGAAGTAATTTACTCTAAGTTTGGCCCCCCTGAATTTTGACATTTGTTTATGTCTCTCGGAGCCTGAGACAGTTAGATGTCCTTCAGTTTCATGCCTAGGGAAGCATTGTTTTGCCTGAATAAAATGGGAGAACAGTAGATCAATGGCTATGGGGTTTTAGAGTTACACAGTAACTAAAAGCAGTACAGGAAAAAAAGAAATATATATATATATACTGAAAAATATAAAAACTAAATCCTAAGGCATCAATTCTGGTGCCTGAGGATTAATTGTGGGTGCATCTGAGAGGGTATCCTGAGGAAATTCCTGGGTTTGCAGTTGCTTGTTAAGTGTGCTTGAGAGATGGGATGAAGGTATTTGCCTGAAGGAGCTGATGGTACAGGTGAGGAGATTCTCTGCTTTCATGGGAGCTTGAGAGCAAAAGGTGCAAAGTCTGAATTGGGTAAGGAGGAGAAGGAAATTCCTGAAAAGAGAGGAGCTCTGAATTACTGGAATAGCACAAAATGTGCATATTTTTTAAGGTAGTGCTTTGCAGGGAATGAGCCGAGCATCAAATAGTATGAGAAATGAGTTATTTTATATGTAAACGTAAAATATTAATAAAATTTGACCAGGGCTGTCTGGGAGGCTCTGAAGAAGGATGGATTCTTTATCTGGGTTGCAAAATCAGTAAGTGATTAAAAGGAGAGGGTGTCTGTTGTGTTATGATCATGAGGGCAGTGACAACAAGGATATGCAGTGATAAAGGAGTAAATAAAAGTATTTTGTCCAGTTCTTGCTAGCTTCACCTCCTATAGAGCAGTGACAAAACAGAATAGGCTGGAAAGTGTTAAGAAACCAGACCCAGGTTTACTTCAAATGGCTAAAATCTGAGAAGAAAAACTAGTTTTCTGTGTCCAGAAGCTCAGGTGATCCAAAAATTTGTTAGGGTTTTTTTTTTTTTTTTAAGGATATATTCCGAAGCATTTTTCTTGGAATATTTTGAGTTGCTTTAGAGAGCTGTAACAGGTGAGACTTCTGCTTCACCATAAATAAGCTCTGCTTTTCAGCAGTCTTTGCCTGAGTTACTCTCAGGCAAAGCACTTGGATTTTGTTGGTGATTTAGTAAAGAAATAAGGAAAATAACAATGGCAACAATAGCAACAATAATTTTACCAACATTTGTTTAATTAAATAGTTAATTATTTCATAAATCTTGTCTAGGCTGAGATTTTTCTGAGGTTTGGCTTCCTGTTCCTGTTTCTTAATTTGGACCACTATTGTGTTCCACTCACAGAAATGAGTGGGAGATAGATGTTTGTTTTGTTGAAGATGATTCTCAGTTCAGGACATTGCCTCAGCAAATTATTTCACAGAGTGTATGAGGTCATTCATCCTTGTCCTGTGCAAGATCCTTTAACAGTTTGTGTTACTCAGCATTGAGGGGAGGTGAAACATTTCACTTGATACTCTACAAAAGAAAAAAATACCATTTTCAAAACAGCTCCAGATAAAACTCTGGCAGTCCCAATTTGAAAACCAAACCAAATCAACCCGGTAATGGTTGCATATTTTACAAACTGGCTGAGGAATGCCAGGAATATTGATTGTGACAGAAAGCAAACTTGAACACCATACACATGCCAGAGTTTCAACTCGGAGAGTATCCCTTAATTTCTTTGACTCCTGATTAGTATAAGCTTTAAGTTATAGCTTTGGGTATTGTGAAGCAAAGAAACCCAAAAATAGCCAAAAAGATTAGGAAATGTCTCACCTCCAGTCAGGTCTCCAAGGATGTCCCCTCTAACCCAAACCCTGCCTTTTATGCTCAATGCAATTGGTAAGAAGGAACAGGAAATTCCTGTTGATGCCATGTATCTTTGTGCTTAAGAATTTCTTAATTACTTCCTTTGTTTTTATTCCTAGATATCAATGAATGTAAAGTGTTCCCTGGCATGTGCATGAATGGTAAATGTAGAAACACAATTGGAAGTTTCAAATGCAGGTGTAACAGTGGGTTCACTTTAGATATGGACGAAAGAAACTGTACAGGTGAGTAAGCCTTGCATTTTCCACAGTTTTCCCTAGAATATTGGAATAGTCCTGCTTGAAAAAGACCTGGAAAGACCAAACTTCAACCTGTTGTGGGGAAAGGGAGCCCAGATGAGGTTATCTAGCACCCTGTCCACCTTGGAAAGATCCAGTGATGGGGACTCCACCACATCCCTGGGGCTTTTTGAATTGACTTGCTCTTGTGGCATAGCTTGGTGATCTGGAAACCCAATGCCATTAATTTCCTTCAGTTTCTAAGAGCTCAGTCTTTGGAGAGAATGGCGAACAGTCTCAAATTTTCCTTTCAGAAACTGATTATTTAAAAAATACAACACTTTTAGATTTTTGTTATAAAAGTGATAATTGATGATTGATAATTGACGTTTAAGGTGCTCAGGTCATGCTGTACCTGTACAACCTGAAAAATCAATAAGGATCACCAGCAAAACCAAGTCTAATGCTCTAACTCAGAGATTATCTTAATTTATGTTCTTACTCTCTGGTCATTGTATGAATTTAGAGACTGCAAGTTAATTTTCATTTAGATTTGATGGCTGAGAACACACAGGGGCACCTCAGCAATTCTGACACCAGTGCAACGTTAACTCAGGAAGACACAGACACGTGTGTTTAATTTATAAGTTTAGGATTTTGTACTTTACTGTCTGGAAAATCTGAAGATAAGCTTGACTGTTCTGTGGCTCTGGGAGCTCTGATGCCAGCGTTGTGGGTGGCTGGCTCTGTGCTGAAAATGAAGGCGGTTTTGTTACAATGTACAGGCGTCCATGAGTGTGTCTGAGTAATAACTATGAAGTGTGGGTGGTAAGGCATGCTCACTGAGGTTGGTCTGGATGCTAACGTTGCCCTAACTGGTGATTTCCTTGTTTTTGTAGTGATTGCATTGGTGAAGAATGTATTTTACAAACTCTATTTCTAAACTAACCAGAATAGGTCAGAAAACTCCTTGCAAAAGCTTTTTTTCCCCCCCCTTCTATTCTATGGTGATGAAACTACTCCACTGAGCAGCTGTAGAAAAACAGGCTTTCTGAAATAGATTACATTTTTGCTTGTTTTAAATCAGCAAGAAATTGTTTTATAAAGTTTGTAGGAGCCCAGATACTTAGTAATGTGACAGATCTACCATGTGGGTCTGACAGCTCCACACATCTGTGAGGACTGGGTGTCATCACCCAGCAGAAACCTGTCCATGGGCAGTGACACAAAGTCCTCTCCTGCAGCACTTACCTTTTTCACTGGATCATATCCCTATTAAAATTCCCCTTTAGATTTCTGACTCACTACCAGTGTGATTTAAAAAGAGCTCTTCTGTCTTTTCTGCTGTTGTTTTCTGTAGTAGGTTTCATTCAAATTTAACTAAAAAAACAACCAGTGAACTGTAAATCTGGTATTGTTAGGAGCTAATTCCTAATGGAAAGGGTGTATGTAGATTTATAACACTATTACTGGATAAATATCTTCATACTAATCAAATTATAATCAATGGCATTGTAGTCATGGAGTCAGTTGATACCTCTGTAAGAATGGTATCTTGGAATGTCTTACACTTACATATTTCCTTAAGAATCTAACCTTAAATTACACTTTATAGAAGCAAACTTGTTACATGGTTTGCTATAGCCTGAGAGCTCTGAAGACTCAGCCTTACAAATCTTTCATTAACTGTTTCATATAATCAGATGCTTCTATAAGTAATTATTTTTTCTCTGTCGATTTGCATACTGTATATAGTTTCTGTAGGCTTAATTTACAGTGGCATTTTTTTTCTGTGAAAAGCAGGATAACCTTAAACCCAGTTTGATTTTTCTAACCTCTCCACTGCTATGAAACAGACATTGATGAGTGCAGGATCTCCCCAGACTTGTGTGGAAGTGGCACTTGTGTCAACACTCCTGGCAGCTTTGAGTGTGAGTGCTTTGATGGCTACGAAAGTGGATTTATGATGATGAAGAACTGCATGGGTAAGTGTTGCCAGGATGCCCTGGAGTCTCCTTTGCTGTGCAAAGCCTGGCTGCTATCTGAGCTGAGCACTTCAGATGTGTCATTATTGTGGCTTCATGAGCAAATGAGTCAGATATGCAGTTTATAGAGACAGATAACTGAATTAAGTATATAGCCTTGCTTGTTCATTATACTAATTACTTATACCCTTAAGAGACACTTATTCTGTACAGATTTTAGGATGGCAACAGCTCTTCACAGAATTCATTTAAAAACTGCTAATGAGGTTCCCAAGTATTTGATGAAGCTAGGAATAGAAAGCTGGAGTTTCAAAAGCAGTGTGAATCCCTTTTCATTGCTTTTTCTAGGACTCAAGGAATTCTCACATCATTTCCTGAAAAAAAATTACATCTCTTTAATCTGTTTAAAGTTGTAAGAATAGGTCTGGAGACACCAAAAGGTGTCTAGCCACCCTAAAAAATCTTGACTTAGGCTTTCTGTCACCTTTTCTTGTTTTCCTACAAATTGTGATGCTTTTAGACTTTCCTGGGTGTCCAGAAGTGTGAGTCCATCCTCCACCTTGAATATCTTTTGTTTGTATTTGTCTCCATCCACACCTGTAGTGTGAGCTGGTTGTATCAGTTTTGTGAGTCAAATATTCATTTTGCCTTTATGAGCTGTAGCCAGAATATTTCCCAGCCACACCATGGCGTACACAGGAGTTACCAAACTGAGGAGCCATGTAGGTAAAAATTGATACACAAACATCCACCATAACTGCATTCACAGGCAGGAATTTCAGTGCTTATGTGAACAGGTGTTTGATTGCCTTAAGCAATTTGAAAATATATATACATCACATTAATACATTGCTTTAAAGGACGATATCCAAAAATTTGCTGCCTTTGCTTGTGTTCCATGTTTTCTTGAATGTCTAATGTTAAATGATGAATGCTTGGTTTTGTTGAGAGGAAAAATACCCATCTATAGAGTTAATAATAATATATAGTTTTTGGTGGTCCTATTGTGCAGCACGAGTAGAGGAACACCACCATGAAACAATCCTTTTATTTTGTAGATACTGGGAATTGCTCTTCTCTTTGTTGCCCCTCATATGTGCCCGTTTTATATCTGCACTTGGTGGTTTCTTTGCAGATATAGATGAGTGTGAACGCAACCCTCTGCTGTGCAGAGGTGGCACCTGTGTGAACACTGAGGGGAGCTTTCGCTGTGACTGTCCCCTGGGGCATGAGCTGTCACCATCCCAGGAGGAATGCTTGGGTGAGTTTCAACTCAGGAAAATAATCTTTAGTTGGAGGAATGGTCAGTCCCTGGGATAGGTGGGGTCTCAGGAATCTCTTCAACAAATTAATGCTCCTCCTTTATATTAAAAATTGTATCTTCTAATAAAAAACTAGAAGCCTGTAAAATCCTCAGTGCCAGTAATGCTGTTGACTCCAAAGGGGAGTGTTTTGTCAGGCTTCTTAGGGGATATTTAGCAACTAAAAGGACTGTACCACTCATGGGAGCAACTTTAATCAATCACTTAAAGGTGTTGTCCTGTGTTAAAATTCATCTCTCCTTCTAGCACATAATCCACCAAAATGATGGAGGAAAAAAAAAGGAAAGAAAAAGTAAAAAAAAATAGCATATTATCTCTTTGGCTTATTTTCTTGATGGATAATAGCAGACTTGGTAATTAATGCCCACAGCAGACTCTGTAATTCATTCTCTCAGACCTGAGTCAGACAAGATAAATCTTTGGACACCAGGTTAAACACAGCGTGCAGAACTCCATTCCTTGAAGTGGAGCATGCCAAGAGCAAGAAAGAAATTTAACAAACCTGAAAGCCACCAGTTTGCAATTTCCCTCTCCTTGTGCCTGGAACCTGAGCTGTTAAAGCTGTTAAATATCCTGAATTACGACTGATCTGAACCATTCTTCCCCAGATGTAAACGAGTGCTCCTTGAGTGACAGCCTCTGCAGAAATGGCAAGTGTGTGAACATGGTTGGGACGTACCAGTGCTTCTGTGACTCTGGGTACCAGCCCACTCCTGACAGACAGGGATGCACAGGCAAGTGTTGGGCACCTGCAGCTGGGATTTTGTGCTTCAGCTGCATTGTTCCATCTGTCCTTGCTTTTATTTAACTTCACACCTTCCTTTTGGAAACCAGCAGGGCTGTTTTCTCATGTGCTTTGAGGCTTATCGTGGGCTCTTGTGGGAATACAGAAGTATAAAGGAATATAAAGAGGGTATAAAAATATGGTTGCTGTAGTGAACTCTGGAGAATACTTTGAAATTACACTTCCTGTACTGCTCCATTAAAATCAGAGGTTTGAGCTAACAAGAAGAAAGTGCACCTAGGTTTCTTGATCAAGGAGGAAAAGGTCTATGCATTGATGGTCTGTCTTTCACTTTTTTCTCCTTATCATATGCCTCTCTTTAATCCTTCAGTATAATAATACTGAATTATATAGTGCCCAACACATCAACTCCTTGCAAAGGAGAGCAGCAGTACTGAGAGGCCTTTCTATTTGCTTGTTATGGTTATTCTTTAACAAAATTGCAAATTTGTGCCACATTCAAGCTTTTCAGTTTGTCAGCGTTTCCCTTTTTTTCCTTCCCAAACTTTTTTTCTTGAGCTTTTTTACACACCCCTTGCAATACAGAGGAGCAAAACAAACATTTAACTTAGCAACTTGCTCCCACAGATGAAAAAGCAGTTGAAAGAGGGAAAAACGAACCAAATATAAATCAGAGGCAGTAGAATGAGAATAAAAATTCAGAATGAAGCCACTGATTAACTTCTTTATGTAAAATGTAAAGGGAATATGATGTTTTTCTTAAAGTAGACTTACTGCTACCAATGTTGCCTCCCCAGATATTGATGAGTGTATGATAATGAATGGAGGCTGTGACACCCACTGCACTAACTCAGAAGGCAGCTATGAGTGCAGCTGCAGTGATGGCTATGCTCTGATGCCAGATGTCAGGACCTGTGCAGGTAGGATTTTACACCTGAAAAACTCCAGCATCATTATCTTTCAGCCAAAATCAAAGTGGTGTTCCAGCCCATCCCTGCCAGTGACAGAATTATTACCTGTTTTGGTTTTCTTTTCCCCTCCTCAGATATTGATGAATGTGAAAACAATCCAGATATCTGTGATGGTGGGCAGTGTACCAATATCCCAGGGGAATATCGCTGTCTCTGTTACGATGGATTTATGGTTTCTATAGACATGAAAGCTTGTGTTGGTAAGTAGCTGTGTGCACCAAATTTAGTGTAAGTCTTGAAGATTCTGCAGCTTTTTCTTTCTGTTCTTTCTACTGCGTCCTTGAAAGTGAATATTAAAATTATGCATATTATGAAAAAATAATCTATATGCCTGTTGGTAACTCCTTAACAATGAACCAGATCCTGTAGTTAAAAAACATTGGTGTGATTTTACTATAATGGAACATGTGTACTGAGAAGGGATCAGATGAGGGGGCTCAGAAGGGGGCACTTCAAAAATTCTTCACTGGAAGAAAGTTAATATGATCACAAATATGTTTTGCGAAAATGATTTTAAGTGATTTTTGTAAGAAAAAGTTTGCTTCATATTCCTTTAATTAGCATTCCAAAGAAAGGTGAAAACAAATGGTCTTTGTTTTACCACAAAACAGTGGTATTTGTACTACACATTTATCCTTACTTGTTTTAGGGAATTTACAGAGTGGAACAGCTGAAATATATTACGACCTCATATAGCAGGTATTTTCACCTGTAATAAAGTGTTCCAAAATGACAGTAATGTCCAACTAATAATTAATTTATAATCACCTACAGATGTGAATGAATGTGATTTGAATTCCAACATCTGCATGTTTGGGGAGTGTGAAAACACCAAAGGCTCCTTCATTTGTCACTGTCAAGTTGGGTATTCAGTCAAGAAAGGAACCACAGGGTGCACAGGTAAAACAGATTTCCAGTGAATGTGTTACATATTTTTGTTGGCTTCCAGGTAAAATAAATGTACAAGTGTTCACACACAAGAGAGAGCTTGGTATCTGTATATATTTGTATATATATGAGTGTTTCATATCTGCTAGCATGTGCCAGAGTTTTAAATGGAGTGTTCCTTCAACATATCAATGCTGGAAGCCCATTGCAAACTGATTTTAAAGATTTTGGCAGCACAGGTTGTGTGAACATCCATGTTACAGAACTGGGCTCAGGATGGCAAGGCTGCAGTTGTGTTGGAAGTTTTTTATCAGTGCTCATTTTTCACAGGTACCTGGAGGATGAACTCATCTCAACTCAAGCTCTGCACGAAATGGCCATGTGGTCTAAGGAAAGAACAAGAGGGGGGGAAAAATAGTTTAAAAATCCTTCAAGCTTTGCCAACAATTTTTAAAGTTCTGTAGCCACTCATAATCACTCCACAAGTCCTGTGATATTTGAGCAATACCTTTTGTTCCAAGGTCATTCAAAAGAAGCTGACAGAATTTCTCCTACAATTTTGTGCTTAGGAATCTGTTCTATAACTACTACAGCCATGGGTGTATCATTATTTTTATGACTGAAATATGGCTGTGCACCCAAAGACCTCATCCCAGTTTTAGACATAAAAAGATCAGCATATTTCATATTTCTGGAAAAGAGTGTTAATTTCATGCTGAGAAGCAGTTGTAGGAAAGTGGACTGATTGTCATGTTTGCAAACAAAGAGCAAAAATGAAATGCAATTGTCACTCCTTTTTACTAATACGGAATATGAAATAGCTTGCTTGAATTTTTCCAAGTTCTTAAACATTTGTTTTTTAAAGGACTGCAAACCCTCACAGTGGAAATATGTAAAAGGAGCAGGATTTTTAATATTCTGATGTAAATACTGATAGTTTGTTTTGTGCTTGTAGATGTGAATGAGTGTGAAATTGCAGCCCACAACTGTGACATGCATGCCTCGTGTGTCAATGTGCCAGGAAGTTTTAAATGCAGCTGCAGAGAAGGTTGGGTTGGAAATGGCATTAAGTGTATTGGTAAGTACATGGAAAACAAAGATTTTTTTCCCTCTCCCCACTCTTTTTTTTTTCTTTTTTCTGAAAGCATGTAATGTGACTGTGTGATTAGTCCATTGGAAACAAATAATCATTCTTCTGACTTCTGTAGCCTATGGATAGATGGGTATGAAAGATTCTTATGTTTCACAAATTTGGTTTTCTAAGAAAAAAAAATATTTACCATCTCAGAAACTTGATGCTGTAACATCTTTCCAAATTAACTACGTATTTTACAAAGTTTAAATACAACTGCTACTAGAATGTACAAAAAAAACCCCAGAAATTAAATAGATTTCGTTTTATTGCTTCCTGTCAGATATTTCCAGTCCTTCAAACATTTTTTTGTAAATGTCTTGTAATTTATATGATTTATAGACCCTGATATAAACCAGATTAGGATGGGATGGGTGGGAAACATGTATCTGCATTTGCTGGGCTGCTGTTGTTGTGTATGTCCCCTTGCCTTCCTGTTTCAGTTTGATGGGTAAAAGATTGTAATACTTGCTTTTTGTTTTCAGAACATTTTGGGATCTAAGGAAGATAAGGCTTTACTGATGTAATGTGCTGAAAAATCACCATATTATGAGATTTCTTCTTTTTTCTTCTTTTTTTCTTCTTTTTTTTCTTCTTTTTTTCTTCTTTTTTTCTTCTTTTTTTCTTCTTTTTTTCTTCTTTTTTTCTTCTTTTTTTCTTCTTTTTTTCTTCTTTCCTTCTTCTTTCCTTCTTCTTTCCTTCTTCTTTCCTTCTTCTTTCCTTCTTCTTTTCTTTTTTTTTTCATACATATTAACATCCAAGTGAATAACTTGCCTCAGCCCTCATGGGACTGCATTGTTTTCAATTTCTTCTATTACTCGAGGAGACTTCCTAAATAAGTGGCAGTTTTTCACCTCACTGCATTTCTTTGGTTCAGTTTCTTTTTTTTTTAAACTAATTTTAACTTTAAGCTCATTAACAGGACATTTATATCCAAGTAATGAGCCAGCTGAATTCCATCTGTTACTCAGAAACATTTTCCCCACTCCCACCTGCTGTAATTTAAAGGAAGACGTATTAAAATGGAGTCACTCTAGATTAACCCGGTATTGTCTAATACTAAATATGTGTATTCATGGAGACATAAATCAAGTTTGCAGTGGTGCTGGTTATCTTGGCAGTTAATTACCAGCCAGTTTACTAATTGCTGTGCTGCTGCCTGCACTTTTTGACCCCGATGTGCAGATCTTGATGAATGCTCCAACGGGACCCAGCGGTGCAGCACCAACGCCCAGTGTGTGAACAGCCCGGGCTCCTACCATTGTGCCTGTGCAGAGGGATTCACTGGAGATGGCTTCACCTGCTCTGGTAAGGGGTTTGGTGACACCTGACTTGTCCCTGGTGGTTCTTCTCTTGTGTGGAACCTTTGTGAATTACACCTAAGCCCACAGTGCAAGATAATGAATGTGAAAATGTAGTTTAAGATCAAGATGCTTCCTGTCTGTCCTGTATAAGAAATGGTGTCTGATGCACCTGATTTTTCTTTTGGTTTGTGTCCCAGTTGGCCCCACTGGGTACATTTCTTTGGGGGAAGTTCTCGTCTGCTGCTTCTTCCTCCTCCTCATCTTCATGCCAGTTATTTTGAACATGCATGTCCTGCTTGTAGCAGTGCCTCTAGTCAAGGACACCAAATGCCAGCTCTATTACAGTTCCTCTAGCATCATCTATTTTTCCATCACCCAGTAGAGCAGGATGTGATCATTAACATATGACTTTTTAAACAGAAAAACAAACTGCAGTTAAAAAACATTGCCCATGATCTCTGCGTTTAAATTTGTAAGTGAGAATGAACATTTTTATTCACACAGCACGTGACTCAAAATAAGCTGACACATATTATATCAAGTATTAAGATTTTATATTAAATACTAATTACTGTGTCTTGGGTTACTCTGGTCTTTATCACTTTACAGGGTAGAGATGTAGTGTTATCTCTGCTCTCAACTTTGAACACATCCTGTATTTGGTCAGCTTATTTAGGTCTGAGAATGCATCCTAATCATAGTAAAATACCTAGAAAACTACTGTGAATGCATTCATTATTGGCTAATTGGCTAATTACAAACAAAAATTAATTTAAAACTTAGAAACAAGGTTTTCTGATTAGTAGTGTGAAGTTTTTTATTTGAGAATAAAGACCTTCAAATGTGACTTGGTTTTGTATTTCAGGTTTTTGGTTCATGAGCACAATGTTTTATCCCTATATTGAGCTTCTGGGTTTCTCTAAAAATTGGATGTAATGCTAATTATGGACTAATAAAATGAAGGAAGCATGTAAAATATTTTTTGGACAATCATAACAATACCTGACAAAATTATCACTTCTTATGATGACTGCAATGGTGAATGCCCTCCCTTGCCATTCTCTTTCTTTGTAGCTCTTTTAAGTCATACTAGGAGAATTTCTGGTGTGCAGGCAGTACTTGTAATGTTCCTCACCCTCAAAGAATATTTTCTAAAATGAATATGATAATAATTTTCTATGTATTATTTAGGAAAATTTACCTTTTGAACATTTTTTCTGACAAAATAGCATAGCAATATATACCAAGAGGCAAAATTCTGACGTTTTAAGCAAGGTATTTAACTTTTTTGTCAAGATTATTCAAAACTGAATCTTAAAAGCCTACATTATTTAAAAAATATTTCATCTGTTAATGAAAAACAAGGAGTAAGGAATTGTGGAAATGTGAAAGAAATAATTTTAGAAACTGTTTGCTTTTCTGCATTCTTTCCATTTACTTCAGGATGGTAAAAGTGTTCTGTTTTATACCTTCAACTCTCAACAGTGCTATTATTCTGAACACCAGGATATATTTATGTGCATTTCTGCTGGTGAAACCTGTAGTTCCAGAGAGGTTTTCCTGTCTTCCACAGATGTGGATGAGTGCGCAGAGGATGTGGAGCTGTGTGAAAACGGGCAGTGCCTGAACGCGCCCGGCGCCTTCCGCTGTGAGTGCGAGATGGGCTTCACCCCTGCCTCTGACAGCAGGTCCTGCCAAGGTGAGCTGCTGCTGCTGCTGCCTCAGCTCTGCTCTCTGAGTTGGGCTTGGCTGCTCTGAAGCAAAGAGCAACCAACAGGACCTCAGCCTGGAAGCAGAGAAAGCACCACACGTTTCACGTGCAAGGAATTTCTCCAGTGTGGATTATGTTGGGAGGTTGCTTTCATCTTTTTTGTGATGTTTTCCTGCCTTTCAACCATAAATCCCAGAGCAGAGGTTTGCCTCAGCAATTTTGTAATTTTTTTTTTAATTCCTTTTTGTCACTATTAGATAGTGTGTGAAAAATCCTCTGTTATCTTTCTAGTCCAGTTCAGCTTCTATTCCGTATTGTGTTCTTTTACCTTTTGTTTTTCATATTTAATATGGCTGTACAGTAAATGAAAACATTTTAGCTGGTGTCCCAAAGCTTTTAACTTGTTTTGTATTTAATGGTGAAAACCACATAACGTCTTTGGAAATTAAAATTCTTGGTGAGATTCAATAAGCAGGTTTCAAAATTTCATCTCTAAGATTCAGTCCAGAGCGTGGCATGTTCCAACATTCAGGTGTACATGTATGAATCAGGTTTCAGAATAATTCAGGTGCTTCTGAGGAATTACCTGTGCCACAGTCAGATTTGTTAGTAATTTTCAAGTATTGTCAGTCATCTTTACTGAATTTCTTGGTGCAGCTCATTTGTATTACAGTGGTGCCAATGCTCTAATAAAAATCCTCAAATAGATCTAATCTCTTCCAGCCAAGCCATGTTTTGAAAAACAATGTAATTCTAAATTTTGGGTCAGTGTGTTGAAGGATTTAGGTCCAACAATTAAAGGATTTTGGAGAAATGCTTAATATGTTACTGTGATTGCAGCAGAGATCTGAAAGCATTCCATTGATTAAATTGTGCTGTTGGGGAACTAAAATATCTGGGTGCTGAATTCTTAAAAGTTAGCTTTTATTTCTATCATTTTGAAGTGGATATATTAATCTGTACTATGGTAAGAAGAGTCTTTTGCTGATTTCTACAATCAAGAAGCAAAATCCAGTCTTGATTTAGTGAAATAATGGTAATAAAAATTATTAATCCACTTTCTTCAGAAGTCCCTGGAGATGTCAGTACATTAGCTTCTCAGTGACCTGATTTGGAGGTCATTCCATGGCTGTACTCCAGGGTATTTAGAAATTTTATTTTCCAGATGAAATTGACTCAGGACTTTTGGATGTTGAGTATTCATTTTCCCTAAAAAATGTGTCTCTCAGAATTTAACCTTTCTCATATATTACTATAAAGAGGCATTTTATCGCTTCTCAGCCTCTGGCTGAGGTAATCCAGCCATGTTAAAAGTAGATTTTTTATTGCTGTAATAATTTTAATACCCTTTTGCACATCTTGTGCAATATTAGTTCATCAACAGAGCACTGTACTCAGGATTTCAAATTAAGATTTGGCTGTGCTTTGTAGAATGATATTAATGCTTTCCACTTCCCTGACTGTGCTAAAAATAATTCACTAATACGTGCCAGGACAGCATTTGCCTTTTCCACAGCTGCTTTATTCTGGCAACTTAGAAAGTCCTGCTGTCTGGCAGTACATGGAGGGGGTTTTTTTCCACTCCTATCCTACTTACTTTCAGCTCAGAACTCTTTTACAGTTTGTGCCTAAAGCCATAGCTTTGCAGTCTGTGGTGTCAGTGTTCATCTCCTTTCTACACTGCAGCTGACAAAATCATCCAGTTTTCTGTCAGTGTCTTTCAACTTGATTTCATCTTCAATTTAGATGAGCGTGCAGTCCTTTAGATGCATTTTAGCTCATCTGTGTGTAGTTACTACATAACTACTTCAATGTGGGCTTGAGAAAATCGTAGATAATTCTTATACTTCCTATATTCCTATTTTCCCTGTATTCTTCCCCCAAGGAGATAGGACTGTTGATGCCTGCACACTTTCTTCTTATTACACTTCCTTTGCAGATACAAATTCACAAATAGAAACTTTGTGTAGTATTGTACACAAACTCAAAAATGTTAGTTTTAAAAATACTTTGCATGTGTCTCCTTTTGCTTTTATGGTGCTGTGACACATAATAACAACAACAGCAATAATAATAACAGTAATGTGGTAAAGCTGTGTAACTTTCTGATTTTAATGCATTCCTTCAGACACGGATGAATGCTCCTTCCAGAATATTTGTGTGTTTGGCACCTGCAATAATCTCCCAGGAATGTTTCGTTGTATCTGTGATGATGGCTATGAACTGGATAGAACTGGGGGAAATTGCACAGGTAAGTCATTGCTTTTCAGAAATACATCAGCAAAAAGGGTGGCTTCTTAAATATGTAGATGAACAAGGTTTATTTGTAGTCATTTGCTGACTTATTTTTAAGACTCTCCTTCAGTTTCAGCTAAAATTCACTTGCATTTGAAACTTTCTAAGTTGTCTTAGAAAGTAAACTTATTCTTTCCTGTCCAGTGAGCAGATTTATGAATGTGGATTTTCCTGTTTTAGATATTGATGAATGTGCTGACCCCATTAATTGTGTCAATGGTCTTTGTGTAAACACTCCTGGAAGATACGAGTGTAACTGTCCTCCAGACTTCCAGCTGAATCCTACTGGAGTGGGTTGTGTGGGTAAGTAAAAAGCTTCCTGCACTATCACTTTAAAAATCACTTATTTTATGCAAATAAGATAGAAAAATAACGATTCCACAATTCTGCATATCCTGTTACATAGTTTTTTAGTGTTGTCTCTCTCAACATCAACAACTATCAATGTTCTTGAAGTGCCAATGACTTCAAGAGCACAGTGCTACCCTGAATTCCTCCTTCTAGGCATGAAATTGCAGATTAATACCTGCAGTTCTTTGCCTGGATCTTGGTGTGCAGCTGTAACCACGTGTGTTTTTTACGCAGATAACCGTGTGGGCAGCTGCTACCTGAAGTTTGGGCCGAGAGGGGACGGGGGCCTGTCCTGCAGCACTGAGATTGGGGTTGGAGTCACTCGCTCCTCGTGCTGCTGCTCGCTGGGAAAGGCTTGGGGGAACCCCTGTGAGACCTGTCCCCCTGTCAACAGCAGTAAGGAAATGTCCTCACGTTCTCCTGGTGCTGCCTTATTTCAGAAGGGATGGAAAAGGAATTGACAGTCTTTTACTCTACTGCTGTACATTGGTCATTCGAGTCAGATTTCACTACCACTGTCAGAGGGACCGGGGTGTGGACCTGAGCATCACAGACCTGGCCTTTAGTCTTCTGTGACTGACTTGGTGCCTGTTCTCACACTAATAGATCAGTGCTTTCTTTAGGAGGCACTTCCCACCAGGCCAGGTGATACTTTAGGAAGTGTTGGGCATTTTATTTTCGCTCTTTTTTCCTATTTAAAAAAAATTAAGTAAGAACTTTACAGATAAGAATAAAATAGAGTGCATGTATCTGCTGGGCATGCACATCAGCTCCAAGCTGGTAAGGAAATAAATTAATTATGCTTAGAACCCAAATCATGGCTTTAATTTGGAGGGCTTCATTATTCTCCAAAGCAGAGTGTTGATAACTATTGTTCTTTATGTCTAAGTCACTGTTGAGTACTTTAAAAACTATTACTTAATGATAGTTACCATCTTTGTAGAGCTTTGAAGGTCTTTAATGAATATTGCAACACAAACGTCAGGTATGTTGTTCTTTACATAACAATAGGAATTACAAATTTGACACTTACCTTTATCAGTGGCATACTGACATTTCATATTAAAGAACTAATCAAAACAAAAATTATGTGCCTCTGTAGGGACACAGTATGGAAAAGCCAATATTGTGCCTGCCTCAAGAGTATCTGAATTATGGTAATAAAAGAAAGCAGAACTCCTCATTTTACATTGGTTTTCTGTTAATCTAATGCACGTGTTTTATTTACTGTGAATAGGTCAAAAAAAGTAGAAACCAAATGACTGTAGAGAAGAACAGCCATTAAAAACACAAGTGATATTTTATGATTCTGGTGCATAATTTTATTTTTTATGAAACTGACATGTCTCTTGTTATATTTTACTTTAGCTGAATACAACACTCTCTGTCCAGGGGGAGAAGGATTCAGACCAAATCCCATTACTATTATTTTAGAAGGTGAGTTTCTTATAAATTACTTTGATCATTGATATTGATAATAATAATAATAGTAAAAAAGGGGTCATCTTTGAAGAGGAACTGCATTTTTCAAAAATCATTATATTTAGTGCAAAGCTAAAACAATGTGAATTGGGAAACAACATGAAAAGGCACACAGCAAAATAATATTGAAGAAGCACAACACCATTTCAGTAGGAAAACAATCTGGTGCATACCTTTTGTGTGCTTCCTTACTTTAACTGGATTTCAAAATTGGGCCCTGAAGGATAAGTCATTTATGAAAATTACAGCTCATCAGCAGAAAGTGCAAATGTCAGGAAATATTCATCAGGCAGAGCAGCTCTGGTTCCAATAAATGGGCAGAAGTGAGGAATTAAGTGCCAAAATCCTGTAAACAGCAATGGAACATTGGGCTTAACAAGCTGAAACTGCTCCTTAAGGGCTGTTTGAATGGAAGAGAATGAGTATCTTATCCATGCATTCCTGGAGAGCAATTTAGAAGAAAAAAAAAAAAAACAAACCACACATGACAGTTCAACGCTACTAGTTGGCAAAATTTCAGGGCAGTACTTAAATTCTCTTCTTTCTTTTCATTGAGGAATGAAAATACGGTGAGTTGTTTTTTTTTTCCCCCTCCGTTTTCAGACATTGATGAATGTCAGGAGCTGCCAGGCCTCTGCCAAGGTGGAAATTGCATCAACACTTTTGGCAGCTTCCAGTGTGAATGCCCAAGAGGTTACTACCTCAGTGAAGAGACAAGAATCTGCGAAGGTTGGGTCCTTTAAAGCCTCTTTCTCTGTCACAGTGCAGTTATTATGAAAACCACTACTTTTTAACCTTAAATCCATAAGTGGGCATGGTACACCCCACCCTTACCTAGAGTATTCCCTAAAACCATTACCTTTGGCACCAAGGATACAATTGTTCAAAGCTTGAAATGGAACATTTCAATAAATTAATGTTTATTTTAGATATTAGACCTCAGCCACATGTATTCAGCAAACTAAGGAGTTATTAATGATTTCTGGCTTCTCACCCTGTAAGTTTTATGATGCTCTCTGCATTTTGGATGTGAGAGTACCAGTTTAATTTACTCAATATGAAGTAAAGTTCATACTGGTTTTCCTTTAGTGTTTGAGATTTTTCATAACTGTTAAAACCAAAATTGTAAACTGACCCTAAATAGTGACTAACCTTGCTCTGAGAAGAAGGTGTGAATGTCTTTTGTGAAGCTGATTTCAGTGGCAAGTTAAAGTATTTAGAGTTTATTCAGTGTGTTGTCTTGCACTTAAATGAATAAAGGCTTAACTTAGAGGTTAAAATCAGAGTTGTGTTTTTCAAGGTATTCTTTAAATGAAGGATTTTTGTTATCTTAGCGTGGTTTATTATGGTTGTATTTCTCAGAAATATTTGCTTGGCCTTGGACCTCTTCTCCCTCCTTAACTGGAGTGTTTTTTCTTCTAGATATTGATGAGTGTGTTGCACACCCTGGTGTGTGTGGTCCTGGCACCTGCTACAACACCTTGGGGAACTACACCTGCATTTGCCCACCTGAATATATGCAGGTGAACGGAGGACACAACTGCATGGGTATGCAAAATGTCTTCTTTACTAGAACTGAAAGATTATCAGGTTGTTTGAGGGCCAGACCCTGTGCTTTGTGTTTATTTTGACTATTTTTAGCTCCCAGCTGGTGTTGTGTGGTCAGGAAAGAGATCCCTGTGATTGGCCTGCAGCATTTAGGGGCTCTTGCTCCCTAACAGGGCTCACTGTTCACTGGTTTATTCCAGCTGATCACTTCCAAGTGGTGGGGTTTGCCATACAAATGGATCTGTTGAGTATCTACACTGAGTTTATGATTTCTTAGGAGTTTGTCTTTTTCCCCCTTGTGTCTTTAAATCAAAACAGAAAATATTTCACACAAGTCTAAAACAAAGACTGTGGATTACATCAATCCTTAAATTATTTTTAAATGCCTGTGTTTATGTTGCATTCAGAAAACTGAGTTAATGAATCTTGTCTGATTTGGTAGGGGGTTGATATTTACATAATATCACAATTATCATAATGTTGGTTACTTCATAAGTGCTTCTTTTCTCACATCCAGACATGAGGAAAAGCTTTTGCTACAGGAGCTATAATGGAACCTCCTGTGAGAATGAACTGCTCTTCAATGTGACCAAAAGGATGTGCTGCTGCACATACAATATTGGGAAAGCCTGGAACAAACCTTGTGAGCCGTGTCCAGCTCCAGGAACAGGTAAAGCCTTCTGTGGTCACCCTGTTTTGTTACTTTCTTTGCTTATCTGCTGCTTTGACCTATTAACTAAAGTTAACATTTCATCCCAAAAGAACTTTTACTGAGCAGTAATACTGGTGTTGAAGATACTGGCTGACCAGAGATACCTCCTGTCTAGTCTGTCCCCCAGGATAATTAATTTAGGAGAGTGTAATTTAGTTCTTGATAGTTGGAGACACATTTATCTTGGTAGTCCTAATCTGTCAGGACATCAGGATTGGGTTTTGTACTGAGTGTTGGAAGCCTTTCTAGATTTTTCAGCTGTGTCTCACATTTGATCCATGATTTGCTTGGTTGCATTTACATTTCCTCTGCTGAAGGTGACTGAACTTGAAAAAATTGCCCAGTAAGTACAGCATTGCAACGGGAAGTAAAAAATTCTCTTCCATAAATGGAGGTGAAAATAGTGAAGGACAGTTAATTTTCAGTCAGTGTTTATGGAATTGTTTTCCTGGAACAAGACATCCCTGAAAGCTCAACTCAGAAAAGTCATTGGTGGGAGAATCACCAACTCAGAGGGAAACCTGACATCCACTGAAAAAAGAAAAAGGACATCCATTTCAAAAAAGAAAAAAGATGCTTTGATAAAACTAAAAAACTCATGTGCCTGTTTTGTACAAACACAGTTTGTTGTTTAATGTACTTGCCCCAGGTTTACTGGTTTAGTGTCACCTAATCTATGCCTCTGGTGCTGTGATTTTAGTATCATTTCTGATTTTAGTGTAAAGAATTTATTACTCCCATTCAAAGTGGTTTATCCTGGTGATTTGAGATAAACAACAGATAATTTCAGAAAGATTTTCCCTCACAGTAAAGAGGATGAAAATAGGACTGAAAAGAAGAGAAAACTGCCTTTTCCTTTTCCTTCTTAAATAGGAGGAGGGAGAATGAAGGAATGCTCCTAGCAGTCAGGAATGGGAAATGGAAATAAGCTTGAGAGAGGAAATACATGTTTGCTGCCACAGAGAGCTCTCGAAATTCTTTCCCATAGTCATTTGTCTAAATGTCATAAAATTGTCACCGTGGTGACAACATGATGAGAAGAGTACAGCAAACTGCTAGCAGGGATTCATGCAGTTAATGCTCTTGGGTGGAAGAAAGAATTCTCCTTTTAGATTTCTGACACTTAAATTCTCAAAAACTCCTGCAGCTTTTAATGATTTGTTAAAACCAAAATTGCTTGGTATTGTGCAAGCAGTTATGGGGTTTAAATATTCCCTGAAATATTTCAATGTTGCCTTGTTAGCTTTTCTAAATGACTTTACTGTTTTTGCAGGCATGGTTGAACCTTTTTCACCATGAAAAGGGATTGTGTGGGGGATCAAACACAACTTCCAAGTGGAAATGGTTGAATAGCTGCACTTGTGTTCTATAATCAGTTGTTTTGCAATCTGAGGGCTGCACATCACAGACAGGGGTTGGGGTACCCTGACCTTACCCACGTCACCAAACTGGGCCCAGTGGCTCATTAAGAGCATTATTCTGCCCTGATGAGGATTGTAAGTGAACTTCACGTGACCATGCATTTGTCTTTTTTTCTTTGGTGAACAGAGCTCTTTCTTCATTTTTTCTCTATTTATTCTTAGCAATCTGTCTCTGATGCCTTTAAGTAGTAAAGACTGTTTGGTTTGGTTTTACACATTATGCAGATCATAACTATTAGCATACAGACTTTAACCAGAAATAATAGTTCTTTTTTGTTTGGTTTTTTACCCAAAGTGTAGAAAGCTGCTTCACTGTTACAGGGTAATGAAGAATGTACAGAATTCTTCCATGGTTTGGTAAATTGAGGAGTGCCTGATCTCAGTTTTTTCCCTGTTATGTGACAGATCTTTTTGTCCTAAAAATAGTATAGTTATAAATATATGGGGTTTTGAAATATTTTTAAAGTCACTGATGCAAAGCCAAGCTTCCAGAAGGTAAATCTCTGGCATGCTTTTATGTGGATATTTCGGCAATTTGTATAAAGACATTTTTCATACAATCCTTACCTAATTATATACCCTTTCTCTACACAATAAAGACTGGGGAAAAATGTGTGAAAAACTGAATTCACTGACATTTGTGAAACATGGAAGTAGCATAATAGAAATAAAGAGGTCCTGCAATCCTTGGAGGATCCTTCCCCATCCTCCCAGACCTGATGTGTTTTATTATGGAAGTAGGTGATCACACAGGTGGTGTCCTACTAGGACAGGGTAGTGAGCACAGGGCTCTGTTTTTGTCAGGTATATTTACTGACAGGCTTACTAACAGCAGTAAATGGCATAAACTCCTTGCAGAAAAGAGCTAAGTTGCTAAGCCTGAAATCTTACACATAAGTAGTATGTAAAATATATTAGTGTATTAAATTATTATAGTAACATGTATTAAAAACATGTATCTCTGAAAGGGCAGTAAATTGCTGGATTGTAGAGCACTATGGTAGACAGCTCTGTAACCCTGTACCCTGCACTGCAAGAGAATAACCTGGGTGAACATTAAGCAGACATTAAAGAGTGGGACAGAAGAAAGTAGACAATGCTCGTGTTCAGATGCACTGGATCCTGCTTGGCTTAGAGAAATGACCAAGTATGTCTGAATGTGGGAAAAAGATTTTTCCAAATATCATTCTGAGCAGTGCTTAACTAAATTTGCCAAAAATGGGGATGTTTGCTGTAAAGGAGGCAAGAATTATTAATTTATAATGGTAGATAAACTTTTCAGAATCGTGAGCTGCTGAGGAGCTGCCATTAAGATGTGGAAGACAAGAAACTCAAACTACAGCCAGTAAAGACTATACCTGCTACAGATTAAAGAGCATTACTTGCAAGAATACAGAAGGAGCTCTTTGTTTTTCATGTTTTGGTGCTACAATAATTTGTCAGCATTTCAAGTTTAGAGACAAATCAAAGGCAGGCTCTATACTCTTCCTTCTCTTGGATAAAGAGGTTTCTGTAAGTCCTCAGCAGCACCAACAGTGGACCAAGCACTCATGGAGGTCTCCAGATATTACACTTCCAGAAACCCTTTGAATTTTATGTCAATCAGATGTTTTTGTAAATGTTACTCACTTTAATTGAAGGATATTTCACATTAGCCTAATGCCCTGAATGTAGAAATAACCTGCCACACACCTTGAAATGCTTCCTTGGCAGTAGTTTGGAAACTGAATATTGAAACATACTTTTTCTGGATAACTTGAATGCTGATAGGATCTAAAAAGGTGCTGAATAGTGGCTGCATGGTTATTGTTTGCAAACTGTTCATTCAAACTGGTTGTGTCTTCACACTGGAATTGCTTAATTTCTCTCAAACAAGTACAAATTCCTCTGGTAGTAGTATGCAGTTTTGACATGCTTATAGTTGTAGGCCTCTCATTTTTTATATTTCTTCCTAGATAAAAAATTATTGCTGTAAATGTGTAATAACTTTTTGCCTGGGGAGCACTGTTCTGCCACTAAAACCTCATCTGCAAAAATTAGTAGAATCCATGCTAGAAATTTTTCTTTGTATATTGCAAACCCACTCAATTTCAAACACCATTCCTAGAAAACTTGAGTTAATTTATTTTATACACCAAGCATTTCTCACTCTCCAAATGCAAAAGGAGGATATAGAAGGAGCATATTAAAAAAATGTGGGGCTTTTGGAGCATCTCTTTTTAAAGCACAGTCTCCATTCTGCTGAACAGTTCAGAGGAACTGATCTGCAGTAATTCCACAGAAAAGAAAATAGATAGTATTGTGAAAGAAGCACAGGTACTGCTAAATTACATTTACTTCTCAAATTTGAAAATGCTGCTGGAGATTCTGACTACAGATGCTTAGAAAACAGGATTAAACCTTAAGGAGTTCTATTAAAAAAATGAACCAACCAAACAAAATAAAACCAAAACCTGATTGAATGACTGCATTCTCAGATCAGACATTTACTCACGTGCCAAAGTCTGCAAAGATTTAAGGAAAGTATGTTGCTATTTCAATTTGCATTAATTAATTAATTTTTGGCAGTCTGAATTTTCAGTACAAGCTGTACAAGAGGCAATTGCTCTCCTGAGTAGATTTGGCTTAAAACAGCTCTGGAGTAGCTGAGAAGACTGCAGGTAATTCTTGGGAGATTTATGCATTCCCTGAAAATGCATTGCTGTATATTTTGCTCTAGTTGATTTCAAGAGCCTATGTGGAAATATTCCTGGCTTCACTTTTGACATCCATACTGGAAAAGCTGTTGGTAAGTCTACAAGTTTCACCAGTCTTATTTTATCCTAAAATTGTTTTGCATAATGTTTTTGTGCCTGCATAATGTTAACTAAAATAAGCATTTCATATATTAAAGTTGTTAAATTTCATTTTGGAGTTTCAGTGGTGGCACAAATTGCGACCAATTTTTATGTAAAATGTTTCCTTCTTGTTTTTAACTTCTACATTTTGTTGTGGTATTTTGCTCACCTGCCACCATTCGAGTTCATGATTTTGAGTTTTAATCAGGAAGTTAAAAAGCTTTGCCTTCAAAAATACTGTGGGGCTTCTCTGCACATTTTTGAGTTTTGCATCTTGGCCAATATTTAGTGTAGCTCTGTTTTGATCACTTCCTGAACTTCACATGCCATTTTCTGTCATAATGGGCATATGTGTGGTTTTGTAACCTGTGTGTAATTTCTGTGGATTAAAGGGAACGTCTCAACTCAGTTTTGAACACAGTGAAAGTGAGAATCCTTGCAGTGTGTAAAGACATGATGAACTGTACTTAAAAGTAGCTCCTCTGCCTTTCAGACATTGATGAATGTAAGGAAATCCCAGGAATCTGTGCCAATGGAGTTTGCATCAATCAGATTGGCAGCTTCCGCTGTGAGTGCCCCACTGGATTCAGTTACAATGACCTGCTCCTGGTCTGTGAAGGTGATTTGAAATTTGGTTATTTTCTCCTTAACCCCCTTAAGCTTATCCTAAAGGGAAGGGGAACATTTAATTCATGTGGTTTTCAAAATCTGAGAGACAGACTTTTGTAGGGCTCAAGGTTATAAATCAGTTTAAGTGCTTGTCTTTATTATGGATGCACATGTGCCTAATAAAATTTGTAATTGTTTTCTGTAAAGCCTCTAAGTAGGCAGTCAATGCTTTTGTTTTGTTTTATTTTAGGGAGAAAATTTAATTCTCGTTCTTAGAATTTCTCAAAAAAAGTATCTTGGATTCTTTTTTTCCAACCTGTATCTCTTCTGCTACAGTTTTAGAGACAGACATACTCATGGAAGCTGATAAAGTTTTGCGTGTTGTAAAGCCAGTAGGAGATTTGTCATTTGTTCAAGAATTTTGTGCTAACGTGAGCAACCTAAAAAGTTGCAAACTGTGCCACTTACTCTTTCAGCTCAAAGGCAAAGAGGAAGTTTTTTTTAATACAAAAATTTCTTTAGGCAGATGTTGCAGATTTCCAAAGTGACTTTGATGCGTGGTAAGTTGGATTTGTGGGATCCTCTTTCATCCAAAGGATGACATGGGTGAATGGTGTTGATTTTGCTTTTTGTGTGCATTCCCAGCGCGCAGGGCTGGAGGTCAGGCTGCTTGAGCTTTATGTAGGACTGAGGTTTCCTCTTCCACAGACAGATGGTGAGTAAATCTGAGGCAGGAGTGGTTTCTGATGCCTGAACTCTTGGTTTTTCAGATATTGATGAGTGCAGCAATGGGGACAACCTCTGCCAGAGAAATGCTGACTGTATCAACAGCCCTGGGAGCTACCGCTGTGAATGTGCTGCTGGCTTTAAACTGTCACCCAATGGTGCCTGCATTGGTAAGAAATCAGATGACTTTTATTTGCTGTTACCTTGTGCATTCTGCTGTTTTGCTTTATAGCCACATTTCTCAGTAAAAACAAAGAAAAAGATAGAGTGACATTTTTAAAGGACATTTTCTAGGTATCAGCCAAATCCTGAGAGTAGTTTTATCCTCAAGGTGTGTCGGCAAGCACTTCCCGTAAAATGAAGTTCTCTTACAATTCAGATTTGCTTACAGATAATTTTGAATCTGGTTTCAATCATAACAGCGTATTGTAAAAACATTATTTGTGTAAAACGAGGATGTAATGGAGGTCAACAGCTAGCACCATCTGTTTTGTGTTTTTGTTATAGATCGCAATGAATGTCTGGAAATTCCTAACGTTTGCAGTCATGGCTTGTGTGTGGACATGCAGGGAAGCTACCAGTGCATATGTCACAATGGCTTCAAGGCATCTCAAGATCAGACTATGTGCATGGGTATGGAGAGAAAATACTTTGCTGTGTGTGATTGTTTTTGGCTGTCCCACCCTTTGCAGCAGGGAAGATGAGTCTGATTTTTTCAGTAGGTTATACTGACATTAAAAAACTGATTCAGGCATTTCTGGGGTATTTTTTTGTGAATAAAGTCTGTGAAGTTGTCCTTGGAGGGGAAATATTAATTTGAGAAAAAAACAGAACAAAACAATGTGTTCTGAGATAGCTCCATGTTACCGAAGAAATATTTCCACAGAAATACATCATAGTGGCTTATTCAACGGAGAGTTTTATAGGATGTATCACAGAGTGGTAGAGCTTGGAGCTAAAACCACACATTTTCCAATGATTTAAATCTATTGAGTTCATTTAAAAAAACAGAATCCTCCTTTTAATGTAACATTATACTCATTTCATGTGAAATCGATGACATGATAGAGATGATACAAGAAATAAGATTGAAGAGTAAGAATGTTCCTGTTCTTTTAGTTCATAATCTTAGTTCTTAATCTGTTTAGTTCTACAGGGTTTTAAAATGAAAAGGTGATGCATTTCAACTTTAAACAGATATTTAAAACCTATTCATGTTGTAATACGTATTCATATTTGCCTAGAGTCTACTTGTATTTGAACTAAATCACATTTGTCAGACGGTCAGAGGAGGATATTTGGAAAAGTGACCTGATTTGACAATGCAAAATTTTGAAGAACTAGCAGGACAAAATCTCAATAGCTTCCAGATCCTCATGAAGCTCCAGAAATTACTGTAACACACAGGAGACATTGAACTTTAGTGCCTTTTAAAATGGATGTTTGCAAAAGTTTTTAAGCAGTCTTTCTAATTCTGAATGTGATATTGATACTTAAATAAATGGAATTATATTTTCAACAGCTTTTCATGGGCTCTGAGGTACAATATGTACATAACAATTGATCATTTCAGGGCTGTGATGCCTAATCCTTTGTACTCAATCTTGATCACTTGTTTATGCTAAAGAAATTAAGAAATGTTAGTATGGAAAACAAAGAGATGAAATGCCTTTGGATAATTGCACATATGCATTTAGTTTTACATGTAGCAGTTCCTTTTATTTTAAAATACACGCAAAATTACATCATGTCATGTTTTTCTCTGTGTACTGAGAAGCTGCAAAAATCTGTAGCATGAACACAAAATGTGACAGATTAAACTAGGGACCAAAGTTTAGGATACTGCAGTTGTGCACAGCCAACACATCACCCATACCTGGGAAAACCAGTTCCCACCTGCAATTTGTCTCTCCTTGCAGATGTTGATGAGTGTGAACAGTATCCATGTGGAAATGGAACCTGCAAGAACACAGTTGGATCATACAACTGCCTGTGTTATCCAGGATTTGAGTTAACTCGTAATAATGACTGTGTGGGTAAGAGACCTAATCCAAGCTCTTATGTTCATTGCTGCTGGCTTGGCATGCCAAGGAGGACAGTGTGTAGTTAAAAAGAAGAGATGCCAGGGTGTGAATAAAGTTGATTGAGTGCAGTAGCTTCTGCTGTTACCAGCCCTAGAGATTAATCCTTTCTGTCATGTCTTAAACTAATTAAAAGTGTTTTTTAATTACAGACAATTGAACTAATATAATATTATCCTAAATATCTGGACTGCTGGGGCAACTTTCAGTTCACTGAAGTTTTAATGCATCTCTGAACTCATCTAGACTACCTTGGTATTTACAGCACATCTCTGGCTACAGGCACAGTCCACAGGCACCTCTTGTTCTATCCCACCACCAGTGCTGCCTCATAAATTTAAAACAATTCCTTTATTTCACTGTTTTGCTTGACTCTTGCACAGGGTGAGAAAGAAGACCAGCAGTAAGAAAGCCAGGACCGCTGGTCTGTAACCTGCCAGATCTGCTCTCCTAAAATGAGCAAAATCATGCAGAGCTGACACAGGCATTGCTATTTCACATTCATAAAGTACAGGATACCAAAATATCTGATGCATTTGGACTGCTTTGATTCCTGGGTTCTTGTGATAAAGCAACCAACACCTTCCTGGACTGAGAAACAGACTCTGTGAACCTGGAGATCTCCTTTGTGCAGAGCATAAGCAAAGAAAAGAGGGAGGCTTTACACTCCTTCCTGCTGCAGAAGGAAGACACAGCAAAGTCTCCAGTTTCAGGAAAGAAATAATACATCTTTTAAAAAGCATTTTAAATCCTCTTCTTGTCCAGGAAGGAAGAAATTGGAATAACAAGAATGTGCTGCAAAGTACAAGTCTTTCTCACAGCTTGATGCTTATGCAAGATCCTTTTCATTTATTCTTCCTCATCCATATTTTCTCCTTATGCAGTGCTCCTTTAAGTCTGCATTACTAAAGTAACCCTACAAAATAACAAGGATTTTAAAAAATCATTTTCAGAACTGCTACTAAGGAGAAAATCATGCTGTGGAAAGCAAATTACATAGTCCAAAACTTGAGATTAGCAGGGACAGGTTTTTAGGAGGAAACTCAAGTGCATATGGATCCAGATAAAATCCAGAACATTCCATGTAACATTTTCTCCTCTGTTGGTAGGCTTGGTGTCATGCAGTCCCTTAGTAGCAATTTAATATCTCCAGATATTCAGGTAATGCTAGAATCCTGGAAATTGTAATACCCTATTTAAAAAAGTGTGGTTTAATTAGAATGTGCATCTGAATGCTCAAGTGACAGTTACTTTCCTCTGGCTGATTTCTTGTTGCTACAAAATGCACTTTTTCCACAGAAATACTAAGCATTGAAACTTGAGTGTGTTCATAACATACTGTATGTAGTATGCTGGGACTCAACTCTCAATTCTTGGTTTCAATTTTGAAATTTTAAATTTTTTTTTATCAGATATTGATGAGTGCAGTTCCTTTGGTCAGGTGTGCAGGAATGGACGGTGTTTCAATGAAATTGGTTCTTTCAAGTGTTTGTGTAATGAAGGATATGAGCTTACTCTGGATGGCAAGAATTGTGTTGGTAAGTGTGAAACCACATGATGTTCAAGTACTGGTGAGCTGAAATAAACTTAAATAAGCTGAAATTAGCTGAATAGCTCCCATGTAGAGGGAAGCAACACAGTCTGAATATCTAAATATCAAAAGAGAATGATGGTGACTTAAATGAAAACAGATTTTTCAATAGTTTTTGGTCTTCAAGCAATTATTTGCCTTAGAAAAAGAAAATTAGTACAGAACCCTTCAGTGTTTTTCATGTTTTGTTACCATAATAATTACAATATTCTAAACCTTTCTTGATTTCCTCCATTCCCCAAAGATACCAACGAGTGTGTGGCACTGCCTGGCTCGTGCTCTCCTGGTACCTGCCAGAATTTGGAAGGCTCATTCAGGTGCATCTGTCCACCAGGATACGAAGTAAAAAGTGAAAGTTGTATTGGTAAGGCAAGTTCTAACTGTTGCTCCTGAACAATTTAGGAATCTGCATGTGGTTCTAATTGGGTGGAAAGCAGTTGTACACCCTAATGGTTGTCAATGTTTCCTGACTTTAAGGTGACAGGGAATAGGTATGAAAAGTCTTCAGGAAGAGATTTTGAAAAGGAAGGCAGGAGAATCTTTTGTACTGTATAGTACTCTATTTTGAACATTGATGTCTTCATTAATGCAAAGAAAAATACTTTTAAAAAAAGAATTATTTTATCTTTTAGTGACTTTTGAAAAAATATAATTCATGTAAGAGGTGTTCTCACTGTATTTATGTAATTTTTACAGAAGGTAATTATTGGCAACTAATGCATAAACTAGGCATTTGGTTTCTGAGGGAAGTGAAGTTTAAAAGTCTTGATAAAATTATGGTGCTTATAGGAACAATCAGTTAAGTCAGTTTCTTCTAACAATAGTTCTCTGATTTCAATGTTATTATTTATATAATGTCTCTAAATTGCTGAGATTCCCAGGAGGAGAAGGAGGATACAGCAGACCAGTCATCAATTTTTATGTTCTAGCTTGTTCATACAGGTCTCACTTAAAGCCTTGAATGCCATTCAAGAGCTGAATGTCACACACTGAACTAAGATTTGCTGTGGCAGAGAGCAAGAAATAAATCCAAATTATAAGTTGCTTTTCCAACAAAGCATGGGATACTGTGAATTTATTGGGCATTTAAGATTTGACTTACTGCCACCTAATCTGTGTGGCTGCAGGAACAGGAACCATTTTGAACTTTCTGTCTGGAGCAACAGAATTTATTTTTCTAAGCCCCAGAGTTCTCTCAGCCACTTGTATCATGCCACCAATATTTAGTTTGCCTGCCAACTTCATGATTTCTTTTGGCAGCTGCCGGCTCCATATTAGCAGTTATGTTTGAGGTGAATTCAAATCACCTACAGTTCTAAAGTCATGAATATAAAATAAAGGAAGCTTTTGGTTTCCAAGGAATGTTACTGTTAATGGCCACTTTAGTACCTTCTCAGAATCTATGTTTTGGAGAACATCAGTGACTGCCAGACAGATTTTTGCCCAAATTGAATGAAAGCGGCTTGCTTGCATTCTTTTGTCATTCTGCCACGTGTCCAGAAAATCTGAAGCTAGATCTCCTAGGAAATGCCCAGATTATCACATGTGATTGCACTAAAACTTAGATTAATATTTTGACAGGCCTTGCAGCAGATGTTACCCATTACTCTCCATTGATGTTGCATGCAAACAGCTTTATGAGAATCCATTACCGCTGTCTGTGATGTGGAGGTTGGCAGTGGCTGATTGCTTTGTGAGCTCAGGGTGATTATATGCAGAAAAAAACAGAACTGGGGCCACAGAAAAATTCTTAGCTTTCACCTACCCATGTGATATATTCCCTTCCATTTTAAAGGAATAAAGGGGAAAGGACTTGTTTACTTCCACAGTCTGGCTAGTCACCTCTCCATCGTGGCCACAGAAACAGCCTTAGCAACCCCAAATCATTCTTGCAGTAATCATGAGCACTTCAAAAGAGCAACTTTCCTGTGCAGCTGAATTGCTGAGCTTTGTGTATTAACAGCTATCACAGCAACTGGGAAATGATTTACTGTTCTCTCTGAAATAAGCTGATTTAGAATGCCTCACACAGAAAGTAACCTGGGAAGCTACTGCAGAGTTCAGCCAAATGCCAGATTGTGCTGCAGTGGTTTGCTCAATTTCTGAAAGTGGGACTCAAGGTAGTATTTCTCAGAAGTTACATCATAGAATCTACTCCACCTGATTTCTTCCTTCACTCCACTTACATTTTCCAAATAATGAAGATTGTATTTCCATTATTTTCTTAGCTGGGCAATTTTCTAAAATTTGATACAGCAGAGAATTCAGTAAATATGGGCAAAAATGGCACTACAAATTTCAGTATTCAACATCCATGGAGTTAATTTTCATGGAGAGAGCCTTGTTCCTGCCTATACTTTGGTCAAGTTCAGTGTGGCTTTTATTGTAGAATACTTATATAGCCACAGGCTTCTCTGATGTTTCTTCCAGTATTCCTTACTGAAAGACTCAAAAAGCCTTATACTTTGAAGATTATTAAAATACGTCTCATAATTTATCAGATTATAATTACCTTTAAAAATTACCTTAGCAAGGCAGCTTATGTATGACTTTAGTATTTGCAGAATAGGGTAAGTCAAAATATAGTTTTGAATAATAGATATGAGAAATTGTCTCTTTAATATATTATTTTCCTGCTTTGCCTGTTGTCTGTACAGTGAGGGATGTACACCTGATGCTGTTTGAGCTGCACAATTTTACAGGCACTTAGAGATTTACACTAAATACTAATATTTGGCTTATGCCTTTGATAATTATTTAATATAATATTTAATGATATACTGCTATTAAAAAATAAATCTTAACTGTCTTCTTTCAGTAATAGTAATATATTATAGATTATTCAATAGAACAGGAATACATTTTAAATAACACAATGAGAGTGGCAGTTAAAGACTGCTAAATATAAATCTGGGCATGTAAATACAAGTAAAGGTGTCACTCTACTAATAACTAGCTATAGTTTCAGTCCCAGAATCTGACAGGAAGCATGAAAAAAGTATACCTTTACTTTAAAAGAACTCCCAACGTACTGATTTTAAAAAATAATCTTTGGATGTTTTATGGATACATTTTTGTTTACAGAAAAGTATTGTTCCTATGGGAAATACATTCTGAAAGCATTTGTTTAATGTTTATATTTTGAGTATAATGAAAAGCAGAGAATGGTGTTTGGAAAAGAAGGTGCATGCCAGTGAGAAACTCTAATTTGAAGGAGTCAGTGAAACCTACATGTTAATTAATTAATTAATTTTGAGTATAATGAAGAGCAGAGAATGGTGTTTGGAAAAGAAGGCACATGCCAGTGAGAAACTCTGATATGAAGGAGTCAGTGAAACCTACAGCTTTTAACTCTTGGTCATTTTATTGGAAGCTGCTTCAGTTAAATCAATCAGTAAAAAACAATCTTCCTTGACCACGGGGTTCACAGCAAGTGAGGTTGTGGTGAAGGTTTCTCTGTTGCTTTACAGATATTAATGAGTGCAACGAGGATCCCAACATCTGCCTCTTCGGGTCCTGCACCAACACCCCGGGAGGTTTCCAGTGCATCTGTCCCACAGGTTTTGTGCTGTCTGATAACGGGCGGAGGTGCTTTGGTGAGTTCATGGATAAGGAATGTAATAACTCAGTCTAAAAGATTACAGATACTCTGTGGAAACCCCTCCCAGTTTATATCTTTACGAGGATTGCTAAGTGATTTTTTTGAAAGTATGAAAAATACAGGTCTTGCGTTATTTCTCTCAGGGCAGACAGTCATCTGTTGTGGTGTTGTGAGGGTCCCCAGGATGAGGTGAGAGATGAGAATCTGACTCCAAGTTCTCAGAAGGCTGATTTATTATTTTATGATATTATATTAAAAGAAAATTATACTAAAACTATACTAAAGAAAGGTAAAGGAGACGTCAGAAGGCTAAAACAAGGATGAATAATAAAAACCCGTGACAGATTCAGAGTCCAACACAGCTGGCTGTGATTGGCCATTAATTAAATACAATTCACATGCTGGGTAAACAATTCTCCAAATCTTGTTCCATAGAAGCAAAACAGGGAGAAGCTGAAGCTTCCCAGCTTCCCAGGACAAGCAATCCTGCGAAGGAATTTTTCAGAAAATATCACAGTGACAGTCATCATCTGATTTGGGAGAAGGTTCTATCTCTGCCTAACTGTGTTTTCGTCTCCTAGATACTCGTCAGAGCTTCTGTTTCACCAGCTTTGAGAATGGGAAGTGCTCTGTGCCAAAGGCTTTCAACACCACAAAGGCCAAGTGTTGCTGCAGTAAAATGCCAGGAGAAGGATGGGGTGATCCTTGTGAGCTCTGTCCAAAGGAAGAGGAAGGTACACATTTAGAGTTTAAAATTTGTTGCTGGGGGAAAAGGAGGAGCACATTGGTGTTGGACTTTTTGTTCATTAGAAAGAGAGATCTTTCTGGCGTTTGCTCTCGGTGGCTTTTTCTAGAATGATTTTTCAAGTCAGCAAAAGGAGTAAAATTAAATGTAAGAAACCATAGACAAAGAAAAACGCTTATTTCTTGGTTTTGCCCTGTAGAGACCTGAACTTTGGTCCTTTTTGGATTACTTCCTTTTTGGATAACTTTAACCATTTGTCATGATTCTGTCTCTCACTTGCTCTGTTTCTTTAAAGAAAATGTATCTCTACAGTTGCTTTTCAGGATCTGTGCCCATATGGTCATGGAACTATTCCTGGAATTGATGATACACGTGAAGGTAGCTACTCTTCTAAATATAAAAAGTAATATTAATACCTAAAACTATACTTGGATATTATAGCATGTGACAGTTTATTCCTCACAGCTCCTGGTGACAAGAGGCTGATCTGTAAAATATGTTAAAAGAACAC
>NW_005054552.1:298007-308541 GCF_000277835.1 Geospiza fortis | reverse complement strand
GGCTCAAGACAAACATAATAGGGTGCTTAAGTTTTTTAGAATGCTTTTTTTGAGACTTGAAGTGCATCAGCTGAGTGGCTGTTAATATCTTCCTGCTTTTTAGATGTTAATGAATGTCTTGAAAGCCCAGGGATTTGCTCCAATGGTCACTGCATCAACACTGATGGATCCTTCCGCTGCGAGTGCCCCATGGGGTACAACTTGGATTTCACAGGGGTGCATTGCATAGGTGGGTGCAGTTATAGGAATTGGAGCTCTTGAATTTAAAGCACAAGTTGTCCCAGTTCTCTTCACTCTGCATTCGTTCATTATGAACAGATACAGATGAATGTTCCATTGGCAACCCCTGTGGAAACGGAACGTGCTCCAATGTGGTTGGCAGCTTTGAGTGCAGCTGTCACGAAGGATTTGAGCCAGGCCCAATGATGAATTGTGAAGGTAAACTGTCCTCTTCATTTTTTTTTTCCTTTGGCTTTTGTCCAGCTTTTGTCAGCATTCAAATTACTTCATTAGCCATGTTTTTCATGCTGTAATAACACAGGGGAAAAAAAAGTTTCTGTGCTTTGAAATATGTCATTGGAAAAGAAATCCAAATTACTTTAAGCAGAACTTTGAGTTTATCACAGGACTTTCCCTCACTCAATGGGAATGCCCCACGTGAGGCATTCTCAAAAATGTTGTATTTTATGAGTCATAATTAGTTTGCTTTCTGCAGCTGACATTTCTCATCACACAGAAGTACATTAAATATGAGCATATAGTAAAAATCTGAAATAGGCCTGCCCTAACTTGCCATACTAAGCTCAAGTAGTTCTATGTATATACACTATGCCATTATTCTTAAGCAGAGCATTGTTGAATTCTCTCAGGTTACTCAAAAGCTAATGGTTTGAATTAACTCTCTGATAATTTTAGCTGAAAAGAGAAACATAGGTGTAATGAAACATTCTTGGTGATTATTTTGAAACATGGTAGAGAATGCCTGTTTTGTTTCTCTCTGCTCAGATATCAATGAGTGTGCTCAGAACCCCCTGCTGTGTGCTTTTCGTTGTATCAACACTTACGGTTTCTATGAGTGCACCTGCCCAGTGGGATATGAGCTAAGGGAAGACCAAAAGATGTGCAAAGGTAATGACTGATGTATAAACTGCTCCCCACCTTCCATCACCAGCACATAATCCAGATATTTCTGTGCATCTTGTGCTCATCCTCTCCAGTGGAATGTAGCCAACAGCCCAGCAGGCAATGATTTGCTTTTTCAGAACTCAGAAAAATGCAATATTTAGTGTTTTTGTCATCAGCTGTTACCCTTGATGGGGGCTGCAAAGCCAAGAGTGTCACAGTGGTGAATTTCATTTTTAACATGACAAGATGAACACAGCTCATGAGGATCAAGATAACTGCATATAATCATAGATTTTGGGCTTTTCCTTCAGTGCTTTTACTTAGGGAAGCCTGTACATCCTTTCCATTGAAGTTGTCTTCAGGAACTGAAGCTACTGGAAGAAAGTTCAAACACAAAATGTTTTTTTCCCAGATCTAGATGAGTGTGCTGAAGGTCTCCATGACTGTGAATCAAGAGGCATGATTTGCAAAAATCTGATTGGTACCTTCGTGTGCATTTGTCCTCCTGGGATGACCCAGAGACCTGATGGAGAAGGATGCACAGGTAAAGCTTAGAAGGGGAAGGAGGCATCTAATGGAATATACAAAAGCAAAAAAAAATAATTTTATATATGTATATATATACGTACATGTATATACACATTTACATATAAATGTATATTTTTTCTGATTTTATATATATAATTTTTTCTGATTTTATATATATGTACATATATATTTTTTCTGATTTTATATATATGAAATCAGAAAATAACAATTCATGAAGGACACCTAAGATATCTAATGATACCAAGCAACTCAAACTTTCTGTTTTGTTTCAGTGTGAGTTCTAACTGACTAATAAGAATAAAAACTTCATTACTGTAAAGCTAAATCCAGACGTTTTTTAGACAGTTGTTACACCTAAAAAATTAATTTGCCAAAAAAATGAGACCTCAGTTTATGGGTAGGAAGCAAGATTTTCCTAAATAAAAAGCAACATTTTCTTTAGCATGAGTATAAATAATGTGTCACTTCTTTAAATAGGACTCCTAGAATTCTGAAACCACCTATAAAAGCCATAAAGGATGAAAAATATGGAAACTGCCATAATTCAAAACAATTCCCCATCCTGGAAGTAAACAAATACCTTTTCTCCATCATTTACTCAGTTAGTTGAGGGAAAGACAATAGATATATTTTAGCAAGTTGTACTTTCTTCTGGTATATAGAAAAAAAAAAAGGGCTATTCCAAAATTCTCTTGGAAAAAAAAATTAAACACCCATCTTAGTGAATGTTTTTAATAGAAGTATTTTATAAAAATGTTCCTTCAGGAAGAGAATGAATACTCTCCTTCATAGACCTTTATGTTTTTTTTTAATTTTAGGGAAAATAATCTCTATTAACAAGAATTTTGTCCTTTTTTTTTGACGTATGATTCTGCCTTTAAAGAACCTCAGGTTTTTCTGAGGTTTATTGTAAGCATCTAAAAAAATTTGTGTAATTGGTTACAGTATGTGTGCCATTAGTTATGGAAGAAAATGCATTAAGACTATAAACTTTCAAGAAAATATTATCTGGACTAAAATATGACTTATTGTGGGAGAGATTGAGTGTATTCAGGGACTCTGGATGATCACAAAGTGAAGATTTGTCGCTCAAATCATGCATGTGTTCCAATTTTATTTAAATTTTATTTACCAGCTAAATGTTGTGACTGCAACTTGCTCTGCTGCGTTTTCTGCTTCTTGTTACAAGCTGTGAAGCATTAAAGCTTTTGTCCTGTGTTGAAGTACAGAAGGAATGGGATAGGATAATGGAATAGGATAATGCTCCTTGGAAAGCCCTTTCCAGGCTTAATCAGTTGATTTTTCCACATCTTGAAAACAATCTTCAAATGCTACATGGAATATTTATTGTATTCTAGAAATTCTGATTTATTTTCTTGTAATGAATTGCTGTGGTTGTTGTCAATGTAATTCTATTTTATTGGTTTTTGTTTACTGTTACCATTATAATTGTTTTCTGTTACTATTATAATTTTATTATAATAGTAATTGGAATTGTTATTTTTATATTTTTTCATAAAGATGAAAATGAGTGCCGCTCCAAGCCAGGTGTCTGTGAAAATGGGCGTTGTGTGAATGTTGTTGGCAGCTACAGATGTGAATGTAATGAAGGATTCCTGTCCAGCCCATCAGGCATTGAGTGCCTTGGTAAATGTCTCTCTTGTACACATTTCATCTCACATTACAGTGTAAATGTAGAGAGAAAATTAGGCTTCTGAAAACCTATCAGCTCTCATATATACAGAAATTAAATAATTACACTTCTTAGTTAAATAATGATATAATATTAAATAATATTATTAAATATTATTAAATAATGATAGGAATTAACAGCTTGTAGCAATCAGGCCTCACATGAGAAGCCTGTTAATTTCATAGGACATAAATGTAGGCAAAATACAGGGATTTTTAAAGGAGGAGAATTTGAGTCACCTTTAGATAATTCAAAATGGATGCAGAGTAAAGTTGAGTGTTTGCTTATTCAGAATGTGATTTTAAGCACCATATGGCAACTAGGCATCTGAATTTCTACACCTTTAATTCAGACATAAAATACTGTGATTTTACCAGAAAATTGTAAGAATTTTTTTTGAGGCAGGCCTGCAAGATAAATGCTGATGAAAGGTTTTTGTTCATCAACCTGTGTTTTCTTTTTGATCTATTCATATTTGTCATTTGCACCACAAAATTCATAATTTCCTTTTTTGGAGTCAAGCAGACTTGGAAAAATTTTTCTTTTCTTGACCAGTGTTCAGGTGTACCTACAGTACTGAAAGGGTGTATTTATTTATTTATGTATTCCTGCATGAAAAAAAACATAATTATCTTATGCCATTACTGTAAAACCAGCTCCCTCTAAATTGCCATGAGGAGTGTGCTGAGCTCATGGCTAAACAATAACACTGAAGTGCAGAGTATTTCCTGAGGATTAGAACCAGATGGGAAGGGAAAACTGCAGTCTGTTAACCCCAGCCAGTCATTAATGCCAAGGAAATACCCTGTTTAGAGATCATTATTGCTTTTCTATATTTAATATGTAATTTTCTTATTATTTTCTGCCTTGGGAAGGTTTGCTTTTTGCTACTTTTCCTTTTGGATTTCCTGGGTTAGAAATTACAATAAAAAAAATGGATCTGGCAGAAACACAGAATTTCTTCTGAATTATAGCCCAAGCATTAAGTCACAGATTACATTGTTTTAAATACATTGTGCAAACCTATATATTCCACTCACCTTAAAATTCATTCCACAGCTCAAACTGGGGACAAAGCATTTGTGTGTTCTTCAGGTCATAATTTGATGTAAAAAAGTTAAGTTAGCAGGTGGACAAATTAAGTCTTTCCTAAAGCCAAAGTTTGCCTTTTGCCTAATTCTTGTAAGAAATGTACAGATTCTTCTAATCTGTAAAATACAAGGTCAGCTGAGTATTGATACATTTACATATTCTGAGGGATCGCTATTGGCTCTGAGAGGAAAAAAAAGAAAATTCTTCATTTAAAAACAAGCATTCTCAGATCAGTAATTGACAATGTCTCCGTTTTCAAGAGGTAAGACAGGTAACATAGAAGATAGAAGAGATTTTATCTTCTATATAGAAGGTAAAATCTCTGCAAGATTTGGAGTTTCTAGTAGCACTGGAAACTGGGATTTCTTTTCCCCTCACCTGTTTGAAGGTAACCTGTAGGAGCCCCATGACTTTAAAACTTTGCTCCCCTTTCATTATTGATAGGTATTAACCAAAAAGTTTAAAAATTAAAATAGAATGTGCCAGGGCCATACCAGCAATAAGGCCATACCATTTTTTTTTCCCAACAAAATCTAGGAGTACCACTGAAAAAGTACTGAGTTGCATATACACTTTTAAGTTGTAAGGAATTTTTATTTAAACCACAGCAGGATAATTACAGATGATCAAATGTGTTATTTGGGCCAGTTAAACAAACAAACAAAACAAACTTCTTACCCCACTCCAAATAAATCATTGAAATGCAAACACAACATGGGCAGCTGAAGTGGGAGCTCAGTTTTACCCTCAGCCTTTATCTTGTTTTACTACTAAGAGCACAGCTTTCCTAGAAGCAAAACTCTTACCCAGCTCATGCAGACACTGAACATTAGAGATGTCTTGGATATATTTGGAATGGCAGCATATTACCAGAACACACAACAAATCTGAAAGGCTAAATCAAGATGGACCTGATGGTAGCTAATAACCTTCTGCTGCTTGCCTATATTAACAGAGAGCCAGAATAATACACTAGATGCTTAATGGAGCAGATCTTTATCTCCTTCCTGATTCCAGCCTCTCTCCTTCTCCCTCTCAGATAATCGCCGGGGGTTTTGCTTTGCTGAAGTTCTGCAGACCATGTGCCAGATGGCTTCCAGCAGCCAGAGCCTTGTCACCAGGTCCGAGTGCTGCTGTGACGGCGGCCGGGGCTGGGGGAACCAGTGCAGGCTCTGCCCTCTGCCCGGAACCACCCAGTACAAGAAACTCTGCCCACACGGATCAGGCTACACCACAGATGGAAGAGGTATTGGCAGGGGTGAAAAGAGGAGGAAAAGGGGAAAAGCATATGCTCGCATGCTTAAGAAAATGCAAGAATTCTCTTTGAAGTTCTTTCGGAGGATTTCCTGTTAAACAAAAGAGTTTGATTTTTCAAATAATACCGAGAGAGCAGAAATTAAAAACACATTTGGCAGTAGCTGCAAACAGATCAGCTGGGTAGAATTTTCAGAATTAGGATCTGGTTGGAAGTACCAACCAGTAACTAAAAGCTAGCAATGATCCCAAAGCTTTTGTATTACTGAAAATTTGGACAGATGGCAAAGGCAGCAACCATCTCATTTAACAATGATCTCACAATGCTTCTATTCCACACAGAAAGTAGGTAATGTGGTTTTTTTAATATTGGTGATTATTTTTGACAAGGAAGTAGTCATAAGAAAATTCTCTTGTATGGGCTTTTATTTGGAATTAGCAAAACTGGAATCTGAGTACCCAGTGAAACAGCAGGAAGGTGTTGGTGCAAAGAACAGAAATCAGATTTGAAAGATGTTTGGCTTTGGAGTCAGATCCATTTTTAAAGAGGGAGAAGGGAGAAAGTTCCTGTCAGAAGCATGATGATGAGGAACTGCCAAAGTGGAAGAGAAGAAAAAAGTAGAATTTAAAACTGAGTCATGACATATTTAATGATTTCTATACAGATATTGATGAGTGTAAGGTCCTGCCAAACCTGTGCAGGAATGGGCAGTGCATTAACACCATGGGCTCCTTCCGGTGCTTTTGCAAAGCTGGCTACACCACTGACATAACTGGCACATCTTGTAATGGTAAGATTCATTAATTAATCACCAGTTGAAATAATCATCAGTTTTTCTTTTTTAGCTGTTACACAGTGATGTACCAACCTTTGTAAACACTTGTGCAAAACATTTTTTTGTCTCATTTATCTCATGTTCTCTATTTCTTTTCCTAATATGCATTTCTGGTTTTGTGTTTCATTTGGGGAAATGGAGGAACAAGCTCTGCTGGCAGTATTCTTGCAGTGGAATGATCACTGAAATTGGTTAAAGCTGTGCAACTGCTTTAAGTGGCAAACCAGCTCATTACTTCACAGTCTACATTTTTCCCACTTTTTTGTTGGTTTGCAGGCACAAATATACCATAGTATACCAAAAAGTAAATATTTGTTGCTTAGATGCAAATACCAATGCCACTCTCACTCTAGTATATTACTCCTTCAAGGCAGTTTGTTGTGGTAGTAGCAGCCCCACATAAATTCCACAGCAACACATTCACAGAGAATAGAATAGGAACCCTGAACAAATGTAAATGGGGGGCTTTCTTTCTTCTGTGAGCATTTTTCTCTAAAACCTTGAGCTGTGTAGCAAACATCTTTCTGTCAGAGAGATGAGGACAAAAGATAACTTAATATTTTCCTCTCATTAGATCTTGATGAGTGCTCCCAGTCCCCCAGACCATGCAATTTTATTTGCAAGAACTCCGAAGGGAGCTATCAGTGCTCATGTCCCCGGGGCTATGTCCTTCAGGAAGATGGAAAGACATGTAAAGGTAAGAGAATTATACACAGTTCCTTTTAATCTGGTTACAACTTAACTTAAAAGGAATTGGTTTTGAAGTGTGGTATTTTTATCAGATTTGATTAAATGTGCCTCTTTGTTGACTTTTTTAAGACAACAGCCTCTCTTACTTTCAGATCTTGATGAATGTCAAACCAAGCAACACAACTGTCAGTTTCTCTGTGTCAACACCCTTGGAGGCTTCACATGCAAATGTCCACCTGGTTTTACACAACATCACACAGCTTGTATTGGTAAGAAAAACACCAGTTTTCTTTCATAAGGTTTTCTGTAAGAACAACATTCTCAACTATCTCTTGTGCTCTTTATGCAGAGCAATAGTGTCAAGAGGGCAGAAAACAGATTTTGAAAAGCAGCAATTACAGCTAAAGAAAAAATTAGTCTATCCAGTCTGTCCACTATTTCTGTTTTCTTGGTTAGTAAAGAGTTGTACATATTTAATACGTGTTATTATGTTCTAAGTATAACCACATGGAGACAAAAGGGTGAATTATTAAAATCTCATTTAAAATGTAGTTAACCAAAACCAGACTGCATTTTCTTTTTTTAGTTGATGCAGATGTCTTCAGATCTTAAGCATATGTATAAATCTTGCCTACTGAAACTGTTTCAGTTCAGCTAACACAAAAGGGCAGCATTTTTCCAATATCAGCAATTACATTCCACACTCATATCACAACTGAACTACCACTAGCACTTCCAATTTATTAATTACTCATAGCTCTGCATGAGTCTCCAGTTCATCTGGCATTTAAAAATGAAAAGGTACAAAATAAAATGCTGCACCTTTGTGGATTTTATCTTACATGAACATGTCCAACATCATGCCACAAGGTAAACCAATCTTCTCTTTCCTCTGTATTTTGAAGATAACAACGAATGTGGTTCTCATCCATCACTGTGTGGATCAAAAGGAATCTGCCAAAACACTCCTGGGAGTTTTACCTGTGAATGTCAAAGGGGATTTTCTCTGGATTCTACTGGATTGAACTGTGAAGGTAACTAGGAACAGTCAGATTTTTTTATGGTGTGAATCCTTCAGTTTCTAGTGAACCATTTGATGTTAAAGACAACAGAGAAAACAGAGCACCAGCCATAGTAAAAGTAATCACAAAAAGAAATTGGAAAGTATTAGACTGATTGTAAGTATAACAAAAGCATATGCAAGAATGTACTGTCTCGAGTAATTTTTACAGAAATTAGGATAAAAAGGTGACTGTTTAGTTGAACTCTTCAACAGTTGTTTTCAGCTTCATAAACATAGGTTTATGCATCTAAAAGTGTAGTAGTTGTGGGGCTTTTTTACATTGATGTCTCCATATGCCTAAACAGAATCTCTACAATTTTCATTCTGGCTAATTCCAGTTAGATTAGATTCTAAATTCTGTGCTTAATTCTCCTACCACAGAGTTACACACTGAGGAGGCTAATTCACTGCATTCAGAAAGATAATTGTAACAGTTACAATCAGGTTATATTGATGAGCTTTATCTCTCTCTCTTGGTCCAAGGGAGAGGCCTCAGCCAGGATATCTCTATTTGAGAGCTCCAGACTTCTCAGTGGGCCTCAGGTATTGAGCAAAGAAGAAAATAAAAAGCAGTACAAGGCCACCTGGCTGCTGAGAATTAAAAATGCAAGAGCATGCATGAAGATATTTATGACCTCTCAAAATACCAACAACTTTGATAGGGCATTTAAAAAATGAATTGGTATTTAGAGCCTATTTCTAGAATAGCAGTCCAGAAATATATGCAGCTAGAAGTTTTACTAAACTCCTTTCAGTTTACTTTGTTCTCATACAGTGCATATGTCCTGGTGTGCCTATAAAACAAATTTTTTTTTTTTTTATTTTCTACTCGACTTGCATGCTGTACCTTAAAAATTAGATTGCTTACAATCTACTTATTCCTATGGCAGATACAATTTAGGATGTCTGAGTTTTTAGAATTTGGAAGGTGGGATGGTTGTGGCTGTCACCTTTTATTAACGCTTGTCTCAGAGACTTTTTTGTGTGGCTTTTTATTTTCAATTGCAAAGAGATCCAAATTTGACATTGAAACACTAAAATATGTCTCAGGAAATGGAAAGCTTATCCCTAGGCGATTGGTTTAAAACTGAAATTACAAAACCCCTCAAATTCTAAGCATTATGCTAAAGCAGCAACATGGGATTGCTGGGAATAGTGTTTATTCTCCAAAATTGAGTACTGGAAAGGCTCAAGAACTAAAATCAGATTATTGATGGAAAGAACTGGATATTAGTTGACTTCCAGGCTTTCCAAAAGAAAAACCTTCATAGTCCTTCTATCTTACATCAGTGCTCCTCTGTCGTAAGTCATAGAACCACAAAATGGCTGGAATTGGAAGGGACCTTTAAGCTCATCCAGTGCCACCCAGCCATGGCAGGGACACCTCCCACTGCCCCAGGCTGCTCCAAGCCCCAGTGTCCAGCCTGGCCTTGGGCACTGCCAGGGATGCAGGGGCAGCTGCTCTGGGAATGTGTGCCAGGGCCCTCCACCCTCCCAGGAAACAACTCCTTCTCAATATCCAGGTCAAATGTATCCTTCTTCATCTTAAAGCCATTCTTCCTTGTCCTACCCCTACCTGCCCTTTCCAGCTCTCCTGTACCCCTTTAGGCACTGGAAGGGCCTCTGGGGTCTCCTTGAAACCTTCTTTACTCCAGACTGAACATTCCCAGCTTTCCCAGTCTGTCCTTGTAGGAGAGCTGCTCCATGCCTGTGCCCATGCTGGAGCCTCCTGTGGCCTGGCTGCAGCAGCTCCAGCTCCTTGCGGGGCTGGCCCAGGGCTGGGGCAGCTCTGCAGGTGGGCTCTGCCTGAGGGGCACAGGGGCACAATGGCCCCTGCCCTGCTGCCCACGCTGGGCTGGGCCCAGCACAGATTTGGCTTCTTGGGCTGCCAGACCACGCGGCTGGGTCATAACAAACTTCTGATCCAGCAGTGTTTGGCAGTGGGTGTAATCCTGTGTCATGCTCTGCTTCCCTCCTGAACACACAGATGTGGATGAGTGTGATGGAAACCACAGGTGCCAGCATGGCTGTCAGAACATCCTGGGTGGATACAGATGTGGGTGCCCGCAAGGATTTATCCAGCACTACCAGTGGAATCAGTGTGTTGGTAAGGAAACAAACAGCACAGAATTTAAACAGCAGATGTATCACAGTGTTTATAGGAACACCAGGCAAGGGCAAGAATGAGCAGAACTAGGAATGTTCAGCAAAAGTCTTTTTATCTGTCTCCCA
>NW_005054552.1:270884-297969 GCF_000277835.1 Geospiza fortis | reverse complement strand
AGGAAACAAGAAAACACACTCAGCCTTTTGAAACTCCCTGTGACAGTTAGCTTTCCTAGAAAGGTCTAAATTCTGACCTGTTTCTTCTGTGAAAAATCCCCATCATTGAATGTTCATTGAATTCCTGAAAGTATCAATGTAAATACCTCTGCTGAGGACAAAAAGCATTATAAAACCATGCCTGTCATAAGGTAAAAAAACCCCACCAAAAAAACCCACCAAAAAAAACACAAAAAAAACAAACAAAAAAGCATAAAAAACCATTAGCAATTTAAGAATGCTACAGAATAGCATCTAAAGCAAATGGTGAGAAAAAAAAAATCAACAAAACCGTTAAGGGTTTCCTTCTTCCAAAATACAGTCTTAAGGGCAGCATTAGTTGTTTGTGCAGGGAATGGGACAAATTAGGAAGCTCAGGAGTTCTGTTTAGATTTAGCTCGTTCAATCCATCACTTGAACTAAGCTGTATCATGTACAAAACAAAATGTGGGATTTTTTTGGTTAATATAAACCATACACAGAAACAATGTCATCCCATGCTGTTCACAAAGACCAATACAAAATATTTACCTTTTGATGTTTGCTTTCATCATTTTCTGTCAATGGTATCATAATCAGAACATGACTGTGAGCACTGTCATTTAGGCTAACTTTACTGTCCTGATTGTCTATATACAAATTAGTTTATTCTAACCATTTTAACACTGAGTAGCACACCAGCCAGTTTCTCTGAAGTCCCCATCACTGTGATCACTCCTGGCTTAACATTGCTCTTCAGCAAAGAGGGCAAAGGACTGGGAGAAGAGTGACAGAACCCACAATGAACATCTCCCACAAAACCCCAAACCAGCTGAAGTTTCTGTAAATCACAGTCCTCGAAAGAATCTCCCTCCAAGTGGCTGTGGGCAAGAATGGCAAAGCATTCACTAGTGGCCTTGGTGAGGAAAACTTGGTGAGGAAAACCTACAGGTTTTAGAGAAATACCTTTGTGAGAGAAATAAAATAACCAAGATTCTAGCTACCAAAACAACTTTCCATACCACAACATTCCTTTTTTTTTTTTGGCCTGAAACTGAATCAAGTCACACTGACTGGAGGTGTCATCTTTGCTGTATTTTAACACCCACAAGTGAAGATGACACTCCTTTTCTCTTTCAGAAACCAATTGCCTATGGGATGATGAGGTCAGGGATGCAGCAGAGCCCTGGGACTGATTTCTTAGGTTGCTGATCTGTTGTCTCTCAGACTAGAAAACACCAATATTTTTGTGTTTGCTTGCCAGATGAAAACGAATGCTCCAATCCTCACATGTGTGGTTCTGCTTCTTGCTACAACACCCTGGGGAGTTACAGGTGTGTGTGCCCATCAGGGTTCTCCTATGACCAGTTCTCCCATGCCTGCCACGATGTGAATGAGTGCTCCTCTGCCAAGAACCCCTGCAATTATGGCTGCTCCAACACTGAGGGTGGTTATCTCTGTGGCTGCCCGCCTGGCTATTACAGAGTTGGACAAGGGTGAGTTTCTCCGCACAGCTTTTCACCAAAGACGCATTCAGAAGATGCAGAGGTGCAAATTAAGGACAAGCTGCTAAGTCCTTTCTAGTTTCGGGCTAAGTATCCAGAAACTAGAAAAAAAAATAAAATGTCTGTGCATGCCACACGACATTAATTTTAAATGCAGCATATAAATAACCTTAAACAAGTTCTGCTTTCTCCCCCAGCATCAGCACATGAAGTCCTTCACAGGCCTGCTGAATGGAGATTGATAATGCATAAGGATAGGTACCATGTGTACTGAGATAATTAAGGGATTTAAGTATCACTTGTTAATCTAGAACATTAAACACAAATTAACATTGTTCTGGTACAGGGCAGGCTGGCTTTGTTTGGTTTCTCTGTAGAACTTTTCTCTGTAAATGAAAATTAGATCAGGCTAAAAGCCTTCAGCCAGCGTTTGCATTTCCCTCTGTAAGCCACTCTAGTGTGAGGGAAATTATTGCACAGCCCTCCTGCAGAGGAAAGGGCAAGGATGGGGATGCAGACATTGTGGCACAGATTACGCACACTCTGTTTAGCAGGGACAGCTCATAAAACTGCAAGGAGTGACTAAAACATGTTTTCATTCCACAGACACTGTGTCTCAGGGATGGGATTTAACAAAGGCCAGTACCTGCCAGTGGATGGAGATGCTGATGGAGAGAATGCTTTGTCCCCTGAAGTGTGTTATGAGTGCAAAATCAATGGCTACTCCAAAAAAGACAGCAGGAGGAAGAGAAGTGCTAACAATGTATGTACCGGGATTAAAAAAAAAAACACTGTAATGTTTCTTGAGGTATTTTCAGAGATAGGACACCAGTAGTGAATAGAGGAAATCTTTTAAACAGGTCGCATTCAAAAATCTCTTCTCTCCCCCTGCCTCACCTAGGTCCTGCTGGCAGTAATAATTTGACAATAAGAAACACAGCAACAGCTGTGAAAAGATGAAGTGTCTGAAGCTTGCAAAGATTCCTTTATAGTGTGACATGTGGTCTAATTCCTCAGATACATTCAGGGGAATAATTCTCCTTTAATTACAGAGACCTGGGGAATTGGACATGTCTACAGCATGTTCTACTGCCAGGAGGAGGTTGGACAGCATTTATGGTCTGGGACAGCTAAACAGATCTTGCAGAAGATCATTTTAGTCTTAGTGTCTGTTCGTAGTTGCTCATAGAGGTGGGGGATTAGACCTGGCTGATGGAAGTCCAATATTCACAGAATTAATGAAGTTTTTAGAGAATTACACATTTAATTTTTTTCTTGCTGCATTTTGTGGGCTTATAAAGGTAAGATACAGGAAATCATATCTAGTTTGTAATTGTTACATCTTGTTATTACACTTTTTAAATACCAATAACCTTTTCAGTTTCTAAAACTTTCTAGGCAGTAAAAGTGACATCCATAAATTATGTGAAAAAAGAAACATTTTTAATCACTGTCAAAATCTATGAGGTTCAAGTATTTAAAGGACTGCATTACTTGCTCCTGTCCTAAAATTTTCCTTATTTTCACTATGCTTTTTCAGTTGCTTTACATAGTGGTACACTATGGAATTTTCAGCAAAGGTGTCAGGGAATTTCCATGTAGTGTTGTGAAATGCATTTATCTGTTTTTTCTGTTGGTCATAAGAACATTATATTGTGTGTAAACACAGGTTTCTCCTTGTGGCGGTGCATTCCCCCCTCTCCCTTGCTAGGCTGTAGTGCAATCTGAGAAATCCTCATCTTGCCTCAGCCTTGAAAATTAAATCTGGCCTTTGCTGATACCCTGATGGTTTTTTAAGTGATCTCAAACACTTGCTCATAACACTCCTCTACATGGCCTCTTTGCAAGCATGAAGTTAAACAGGTTCTCAAAATCATCTGAAATCAGAGCCTTCAGAGGCTCTGCAAGGCCTGCTTGAGGCCTTTAGGCTTTATGGGCCCTGTCGCGGGGAATGGAGGCAGGAGCTGTTTAATTATCCTGACAATTCCTGCTCTAAACACTCTTCCCTCCTGCAGACTGAGCAGGTGAGCTGGGGGAGCCTGGACACGGAGAGTCCCCTGAAGGTGCGGGTGGCCATGTCCAGGCTGGGCAGCCGGGAGCCCATCCTGGAGCTGCTGCCGGCCCTCAGGCGCCGCGCGCGCTACATCACCAGCGTGGCCCTGCCCGAGGAGAAGGAGATGGAGCAGCTGGGGAGCAGCCATGAGGACGGCGGCCTGCGAGGGGAGAAGGGAGAGGCCCTCAGGCTGAGGCTGTGGGTGCGCCTCTATTAGCTGTGGTGCTCTTCTTCAGCCACTTCTTTTTGTGTCTACACACCCAAGAACATATTTCAAAGCAAATATGCTTTGGAAAAAATGTATTTTGGGGGAGGGAGGCAGAGGGGAAGAGCCCTTCCTTTCCATCCTGCCAAGACTGCAGAACCGCCCTTTCAGGAGGGCGACTTAAAACTCTGCCACTGCCAAAACTTCTATTTACAAGGGCAAATCATGGTTACTGTATCTTTTATATAACCTCGATTTAAAGTATATTTAAAAAGCTAAAGTTTAAGAAGTCATCATATGGCACTAAATGGCACAGATATGTGAGCTATTTTTTTTTTACCTGTTAGCAGTCTGTAACACTTTGGGTATTTTGCTATAATTCCTAATGAAAAAAAATTATAGAAGTTTATTTATTTTTAATGCAGTAATATATGGAGAAAATAACAAATTATGTAAACAAAAAGGGAAACTTGCTCATTTTTCTGTAGTTTTATAAATTTGAGCTATAACATTTTAGAGGTACTTTTGTAATCAAGGAAAAAAGTAGATTTGAAAGATGTTTTCTTTTCTACTTGGACCAGCATCCATACAGTTTATAAGTAATTCTAAAATATATCAGAGCTGAAAGATCAGTGTAGTAGGATATCCTGAAGTGGGAGATTGTAAACTGTTCACATAGTAGGATATTCTAAAGAATGAGAACTAAGAAAAAAAGGAGGGAAAAAAAGTCATAGAGGACAAGTATCACCATAAAAATCTCTGCAGAGATTGTATTTCACAGCAGCTCAGTGGGTTTGTGTTCTGAATCACCCACAAATGGTGCAGGAGGTACAAGCCCTGTAGCAAAATACCTGGACTGTTTTTAATCCCCTTGGAACTGCAGAAGCAAACTGTGCTGCCCCTCCCTCAGTGACCTCATGAGCCAAGACAGGCAGCCACTCCTCATGCTCTCAGAAAGGGTGCTCCACAAACTGGCATTAATTCCCACAGGCAGCTGAAGGAAATGTCTCTCAGAAGAGAATGCTTCACTCTGGTGCTGGCTCGAAACCAGCCCTGCATTTCCTGAGCCCTCAGTGCTGTGTCAGGACTGCCCCACCTGCAGACTCAGTTATTGCAGAGCAGGTGAGGAAAGTTATGTATTTGAAGTTTCATTTGTTAGAAGTCTCATTAATGCTGTAGTTATACACGCCTCATTTTATCATAGCTTGTTCTGTAAGAAGGATGATGGTACAGTGACTTGACTTTTAGTGTAGTGATTTTTTTGGTTTTGTTTTTCTTTTTACATTTTGTACTGTAATGTGTTAAGTGTATGTCTCAGTGGTGCTTTCTGTGGCAGCTGGTGCCTGTCACTGGCCATGCAACAGAATCTCACGTGTGAAAATAGCCAAAGCACGTCCAGGATTGTTCCAGTTGCATGTAGGTGCTGACCAAAGACTTTATACTAAGTTAAACTCAGTGATTTTTCTTCTCTTTTGTTGAGTTTGGGGATTTTGAAAAGAGAAGTTTTAAGAAAAAAAGCTTTCTCTTGAACATTTGTATCAGTAAGACAACACTTTTCTTGCAATAAAGCTTATTTTGGATTTTTTTTAGTTGTTCTTTTTTCCATTCAGAGTCAAACTGGTGATTGATTTAAAGCAATAGCCAATACTGGGGTCTGGAACCACATTTATTTGACGTTGCTTTCAGATATGGTTGTGCAAGTTTCAAAGGATTCAGAGCTGCTTCTGGGTAAAATAACTGACATTACAGAAATAAAGAGACCTCTAGGGGTCTGATAAATACATACAGCACTGACTTAAAGGCTTAACAACTGCAATAGGTGGTTTAGAAAAAGGCTTCTCTTGCTCCAAAATGGGAGTTTTCCAGGAAACCCTGCAGGAAAAGCCATCAGACTGCACACAGCAGAGAATTTTGTCCTTTGTTGTCAGACTCTCAGGAGAGGAGGTAACAGCAACACTCACCCGTGACTTCTCTGAGGCTACAAATTCTGGAGGATTTTCTTGCTACATGTGCTGTGCACACTTGTTACATTTTTGTAGCTTTAAAAAAAAACCAAAAAACTCATCAGATGGTTTCACCTGCATTAAGTAATCATACAGTAAGTACAAGGTACAAAAAAAGTGTTATCTCTTTTCTAGAAAGGCAGCATTACCACCAGAATTGGTAAATTCCACAAGGTAGTTATGCACAATCCCAGAAATGTCACTCCCAGCTTCAAATCCAGATGAAAAAATAACTAGAACTAAAAGAAAAAAATAATCCCAAGGAAGAAGACCAAAACCTCTTTGCCATCCAGCCTGTCACAGCATATATTTCTATACCCACTTGTCAAAATTCTACCTTTTTACAGTTTCTTTTTATGAGAAAGCTGACTGCACATGCACAGCCATGGTGTCACAGGAAGCTACAGAGCCCCCACATCTTTTCTTTAAAAGTAAAATGAAAATCTTGCTATTTAAGAGATCCTGCAGTATCCTGTGGCAACTGAAACCAGGATTTTAGTTACTACTTGTAAGATCTAAATTTGGCCTAGGCAGCAGGGACTTTAATTATAATTGTCCACACTTTGCAGTACAGACACAGGTTTTATTAACATCTTTTAGTCTAATTACCATCATAAATTAAAAGCAAATTATATTACTCACATAAATATGTGTGCTTTGCCATCTTTAATCCCTCAGTTGTATAAAAGGCTCTATTAGGCCCATACAATCACGGACTGTTGGCATAGCTAAGGCATTCTAGAAAGGGCTGAGGGATTCTTATATGGGATTTAATTACTGTGCTGCCTTGGGATTGGCAGTCACACCTGGGACAGAAGGCTGCAGATGGCAGCTGAAGGGTCCTTGTGCTAAACCTGGGGAAGAACCCGGGAGGGGCAGTGCACTGCAAAACTCAATACAGCAAAAATCTCACTGCCCTGACTGTGCTTCTTAATTCTTGCCACGTGTAATAAATTAGGATTACACACCTAAACTAAACTGAAGCTGCAGAACAGCCACGCCTTAAATCCAGGAAGAGGGCTGGGTTTATGAACTCCACTTTGAGGAGGTGGATACTCACACTTCATAAAGCAGGAGGTGATACTTTATGAAAAATCCCTTTGCCAGGATTTTTCCTCCTGCTTCAGCTTCTCCCTGTTTTGCTTCTCTGGAATGTGATTTGGAGAATTGTTTACCCAGCATGTGAATTGTTTTTAATTAATGACCAATCCCAGTCCAGCTGTGTTGGGACTCTGGTCAGTCACGAGTTGTTATTATTCATTTTTGTCTAGCCTTCTGATGTCTCCTTTCTCTTTCTTTAGTATAGTTTTAGTATATCATTTCTTTTAATATAATATAATACTATAAAATAATAAATCAGCCCTCTGAGAACTTGGAGTCAAATCCTCATCTCTCACCTCATCCTGGGGTGACAACACCACAACAGGAGGGAATGAAAACCTGAGAGGGAAGAACATTTCATACCTGAGATAAAATCCTTGGCCCCTGTTGTGGCTGTTCATAGGTTTGACACCAGATTCCTGTGGCAGAGATAGGAAATGAGTTCTTTGCTCCCACAGAATTGCAGAACTGGTGGAGGAGGTGGTTTCTCACACGTTCCAAGAAGCCAGCCCCATCTCGGCATGGGTGGTCACAGAGAGGTCTCACCTCTGTGTTTGGCCATGGTTTTAGCACCAGCTAAACCCTCCCGAGGCCTCCTCCCTGCCTGGGCTTGTCAAAAATGAGGTGGTTGCCCAAAACCTATGAAAATGTCAGGGAAAATACGACCCTCTCTAACACTGTCTTTTTTGTGTTAGCAAGTCAGGCCTGGCTTTATTCTCGGCCAGGGTTTGTGAGTGTGGTTGTCAGATTTTCAGCCTCCACACTGAGGCCTGATGCAAAGCTTTTCCACTCATTTATGCATTTCTTGCGAACACTGAAATGATTGTTGGTTCCAAATGACATGGTTCTCTTCATTAATCAGTGCTCTTTTCTCTGGTTATTGATTTTTCACTCTTCATGCTCATTTGGCCCACACTTTTAGTCCTTTTGTCATTTTTTCTCAGACAGGGAGTCACCAGCTTTTCAGGCTTCATCTCCTCTGTATCTTCTGGTTACTCCAACATCCTTGAAGCGCCATGAATTTAGAATCCCAGACGTCCAATCTTCAACACCATTTGGTTTTGTTTACTGAGTATCTTCAGGGTTAGTCAGTGATTTAATGATTGAAGTAACAATAAGAGTCTGTGAAGAAACCTGACTAGTGCTGGCTAAAAGTGGTCTCTGCTTACAATTAATTAAAGCAACTAATTAAAAATTAGTTAGGAAAGTAACAGCATTTCCATTTCCACTCCAAAAGCAGACCTCCAGACACAGAGAATTCCAGCAGGAGCTGCTCTTGGTGTGCCATCCCTTTGCTGCCTCAAAAAGCACTTGTTACACAAGCAGGAGTTTTTTGGTAAATTTTAAAATCCTGTGACAAGCAATGTTTTTACTTAAAGTAAATATGCAACGCTTTTCTGCATTTTTGTCCAATTCTGGTACTTCTGTATTGCTTATGTACTTATAGAAATATTTGGTACTTCTCTGCTTCAGCCTCTTGCATTTCCTGAACAATGTAGACTCAAAAACCCCTGTCAGCTGCCACTGAGATTTGCCCCTGGGCAAGATTACTAAGGAAAAAAAACAACATTCAAAACCAAAACAACACAAATATGCACATGGCTGGACAAACACTCCCTCTTCTCTGCAATGATGAGAAATGGGGAATTACTGTCACCACTACACCTGAAATCTGGGAATACTTGGGATTTTAGGCCAGATCATCAAACTAACAGCTGAAAATGAGCTTGTGATTGTGAATCCAAAGAATAAATATGCATTCAAGACAACAGGACCTGACCCCCAGTTTAATTATTTAGCAAAAAGAATTCTTTATGTACCTAAGTGAGGGAAATACAAAGGCCTCTTGGCATTCTGTAAAATAATTTTCCTATCTCCAGGCCTTGCTGTTCTTCATGTGGAGACAGCCCCACACGGGATGGGGAGGGGGAATATCAAACAACCATCTGACCTAGCATTCAGATTAACATCCAGTTTTTTGGAAAAAACATTAGCTTTAAGGTAAAAGTCAACATACAGAGCAACCATAACACCCAAAGGCACAAATTTCACCATTGCTCTGTCTGCTCCAGAAAAATCATCCAGCAGAAGGCTGAAAGGAACCGACTAAAAACTTACCAGTTCAATAGAAACCCTGCCAAGTAGTTCACCCACTAGGTTAAAAGGTAATGGAGCTGTTTTCCCCAAATCACATCCCATTTCTGAAAACCACAAATTCTTAAAGATCAGAAATAAAAGCAGTTTTTAGCATGTGAGGATGACATTTGAGAAGAACTGCTCCCACACGGCACTGGCAGGCACAAATGGGTCTGAGTCAGGTGTAAACATTTAACATCAACGAGGAAAAGTTGTGTGGTAAAAATACAACACACGTCTGGTGTGCTGTAATTGGGTAGGAAGCTGAGATCAAAATTTTGTGCACATATTTTTACCTGGGTGTATGCACAGCCAGAGAGAAGCAACGTCAAAAAGCAGTCACATCTGGTAATTCTGAGACAAACTGGCAAAATCCAGCAATTCCTCCCTCTTCCAAATGGGCTTTTAAACTTGTATAGGCTTCATATTTTATTCTTAATTTCTTACAACTAAGATTGGAATGTCTCCTGCTATTGAATCCAAGTTGCCCTCATTCCCAGGCCCTAGTTTTAGGGATAATCACAATCCTCAGCTCTAGAATGAAGTCTGCAATCCCACACCATTTGATAATCACACAGTTCCTTTTTCTGCCTCGTCTAAATTACTCATAAATTATCCAAACACTAGCTCAACAATTTCTGTGTCACAATTTTACATTTTGTACTGTGAAATGACAGCCAGTGCTTGGCTGGATGCCTTCTTTTCATGGCATTGTTTCAAGCACACAGCTGGGAGACTGAAAACCCATAGTTAAGAATGGAGATTGAGCTTGAAGTGCCTGTTGTTAAATCTATCAAGTGTCTCACAGAGCTTAGATCAGATACATTAAAACAAAAAAAAACCTAATTACAGTATTTTTAAGGCCAAACTCACTGCTGAGATACCTCAGCTCCCTGTCCCTCAGCTTGATCAGTAAAATTGATCACCAGACAGCTCTGCCAGCAGCACCCACACCTCTGAAAGTGCAGAGTGTTTCTCCACAGGCCTCTGAAATTTGTATAAAAACCCTTTCCTGAATCATTCATTGAATCCTTAGGCACAGCATTCAGGCTTTTTTTTTAATTTCAGCGTGCCTAAAACTTAGTGAAATCCCCACATTGTGTACTATTTTTGCACAGGGTGATGGTCTCAAATAGCTGCTCTTGAATTAGAGCTGAGATCCACGGGGATGGCTCCTGCTGTAGCTCATCTATTAATACCACCCCATGGAAAATACCAAGTGTACCAGACATGCCATTAATTAAACAAATGATTGAAATTCCTCTTCTCTCCTATCACATGATGCAAAGAAATGCTATTTCTAAGTGCTCCATCCACAGTCCCAAAACAGCTATTTTTTTGGCTAAACAGCAGCTGTCGGGGAACCCAAGTTCCGAAGCCAAGATGGAAGCAGAAGATTTATTCTGAAATAAATTTTATTGTTACAAGCAACTTCTCAGCTGCTGACAACACAGATGTAAATTTTATGAAGACACACACACACTTCAAAATATGAGAGTTTGTGGAATATGGAGCCAATCACAGATGTTTTTTTCCCTGATGGATGAACTGAGTTGCACCCAGCACTTCCTTAGCCCAAATCTCCTTTCCCATGGGAAGGAGCCACGCTTGGTGGAAGCAGCACTGAGCAGAACGTGATTAAATGGCCTGAGCTGGCTCCTGGGTTTGTGTTTGGAATTCCGGCTGCTCCTCTGTGTTCCCCAGCCTCCTCCAGTGAGAGGAAAACTGAGCTGCCCTTCCTCAGGACATGCACAGCCCAGAGGAAGGGCCCGAGGAAAACAAACCGCAGCAACCAAACCTTGAATGGAGCACAAGCAAAAAAAAAAAAAAAAAAAACAACCAAAAAAAACCCAAAAAAAAACAAAGGCATGAAAAGATTTTGTTTCCTTAAAGTTACATTCACCACCCACGAAAACACTGGTGCTGACAAGAGCAGGAAAAACCCAGCAAGTGATAGCATGAAAAGGGCATAAAAATATGGATATAACTTGGCATGCTCAATAAAAACAAACAAAACCACAAACAACAAACCTGTCCTTTGTGGAAAGCAGTGGTTTTTTTAAATGTTTCTGGAGTTCCAAGATGAGCACAGACAGAAAAGGAGGTCATGCCTATTTATCCACAGAACATTAAAAATGTTACAGCCACAGTGCCAGATCTGCCTTCTCCATTGTTCAGACAACACTTTCCAAGATGAATAAAATAGAATTTTTTTCTATACATGAGAAGAAATCACTCTTAATTGTCAAGTTCTTTGTCTCCAGACTAAATACTGAAAGTATTTATGTATCATATAAATACCTTTACTTGTGAAATAACCACCACCTTCCTAAGAAAGCTCCTTAGATTTGCTTTTGTTTAGTGTTGCTACTTAATTACTGAAAAAAACCTACTTATTTTCCTAATTTTTCACTTCCAGCCATGCAGTAGCATACAGAGAACTGTGCATTTAGGTGTAGAATGCAGTCTGCACCAAAGAAACTGGTTATGGAGGCAACCAAGAACAAATATGATAAACTGACACAGACAAAAACCACGATTTGTTAAAAATAAGAGGAAGCAGAATCTAGAATATGGCCCACACAAGCTGTCAAAACCCCAGATTTTCAGTGATCAAATATCAAGCATTCCATAACTAAATGGTTTATATTGAAAGAAAGAGACAAAAAAAAAAAAAACAGTGAGGAAAAAAAGGCAAAACACTTTAAGCCCTTCCATAGTACAAAGTGCTTAAAAAAAATACAATTAAGTATGCAGGGGAGGCATTTGTGCACCCTCCTTGTCCTGATGTGTTATTTCCTTACAGCACTTTTGATGTGCTCTCCAAAGCAAAGCTCAGAACCACAGGATCTCGTTCTCAGGGATTCATCTTTGCCAGTTCACTCCACCAGATCCTCTCACAGCTACTCTCATGGTAGATACATCAATTTCCATGACTCTCAGCTCCCAAGCTGAGACCTGAGATCTCTCCAGCAGTTCTGCAGGTGACTGTTCCTGTTCTATTCCTATTCCATTCCTTTCTGTTCTGACAGGAGGATTCGAGTGCCCCAGGACACACCTGAAATGTGTGTGCTCCCACAAGTGGGAGAGTGGACAAATTTCTCCTACATCTCTTAAGAGAAAGAAATATTTCTGTTTCTTAAAACAAGCCAACAAGCAGCCTCCTAGAAAACTGCAGCCTATCCCCCAAAAACTGCTGAAAGGGGCTCACCTGGGGGACAAACAGCACCAATTTCCAAAACCTGTCAGACAATGCAACCTGAGCAGCCTTTTACTGAAACCATCATGAAAATCTGAGATCTTAGGGGGAGCATTGTTATTCCTTCAAGCTGCACACACCACAGGCCAGTTCCAAAGGACTGCACATATATTTCAGTGAAGCCAGTGAAACCACACACACCTTTGCCTGCTTTTGTTTAGATTTGGGAATTATCTTCCCTTATGCTCAGGGACTGAAGGAACAAGCTGGTTTATGTATTTGATTTTTTTTCTTTATCAGAAACTATTAATTATCCCACAGGAATGTTTAAAGTAGATTACAAAGAGTAATTTTAAAGCGTTATTTTAAAGAAATGACAAAAAAAAAAGTTAGGTGTTTCCTTTAAAAGAAAGAGAAAGTATTATTATTTACAGCAAAACAAAATAAACAAAAAACAAACAAACTTAAAAAAAAACAAAACAAAACAAAAAAAAACCCACCCAAAGTAAAAAAAAAAAAAAATTATCCTTTAGGATGAAAGGAATTCCAAATCTACCACTAAGTTGTTTCCTGGCGTAAAATCTGCCATAGAATATGGTTAATTACTATCAGAACAATGACAAAACTACCAGCTCAGAGCTCACTGCCCTTTATTTGGAGACTGACTACATCCAGCCAAAGCTACAGCAGGAGAAGATTGGTTTTATTACTACCCTTGTTTAATCCTGGGAAAAGTGAAAACTTCTTGCCTGCGATGCATTTGGAGTGATGGCACACGGGTGCATTTGCAAAGACAGGCTCCAAACCCACAAATTAATGCTGGAATGTTTTGTGTCCCGGGCAGGATGGGTTTTCTGGAATGACTGGTGGGTTTGAGGGTTGGCCAACAGGATGGAAAAAGTGAGATCTGTGTTCTGGCTGGAGAGGGAATCGTAACCTTGCTCTTCCAAGTCTCAGCTGAGGATCAAACCTCACTTTTCTAGATCCATACAAACATGGCAAGAACATGAAAGCTACCCCTGAGCCCTGCAATACAATGAAAATAAAAATATCATGAATAAAGAGTGCTCAGTAAGGTTTGTCATGCATTTGCCAAAGGCTGAACTTTTTCCTCATAAATCCTGCCATGAGTTACTACTATTAATGCTGGAAGGGTACAGGAAGATTTTAATGAGAACAAAAACTCTTAATAACGTTCAATAAAATGAAATCTGCATGAGGTTAGCCAAAACCCCACGTGGAAGCCCACACCAGTGTGTGGTTAGCCTTGATTTCACCTGTTAATTCTGCAAATAGCTGTCCTTGCTTGACTCTGCTGTCTGCTCCTCTTGGCAGGCCCTGTGCTTTGGCCTGCCACGGTTTCCAGGTGCTTAAACTACAAGCCTGACTTTTGTGATGGCATTTTTGCACCTTATCAAGGGGTTTTGATTCAATTTTTCTTCAGCATGCTACCCATGAGGGAGGAGCTGCATTAAATCGCCCCCCGGGGTTTACAAAATAATTTTTTTGCACAGGTGTCCCACCCCTTACTTGATGTGCAATTATATTTAATACTACTGTAAATGTTGTTTTGTGCAATTGGTAACAGCAGTGCAGTGGAATTGTTCAAGAGTCCCCTGTAATTTGCAATGCTGTGGTTAAACCATCCAGGCAGACAGCTTGGTCTGAAAAAATGAGTAACCTCACAGGGAGGATATTTCAAGGCTAATCCCAGCTCTTTGATTTTCAGCCAGAGCCTGTGGAAATACTTTGCTCGTGACTGACTCTATGTTACCATCTGCTTTGCATAGACAAATTTAATTGCAGAGATGTTCCAAGATTTAGTAGCTGTAAAACTGTTCAACAGGGTGATAAAGTTCTTTTCAAGTTGACTTGAAAATGTGTCTTATGCTACACAATTCACTTTCCTTCAGTACTTTAAGCAGCCAGTGGTACCTGAATATTTCAGGGTGACACAAAGCATTTTCTTTTGTCCAGGTTTTTGGTTTTGGGGGTTTTTTTAGTAGTTGGAAGTGGCAGACAGTTGTCATTTGTTACTTATGAAGTAAAAAGCCCTATTGGAATGTCATGGATCACTCTGAAACCAAGATGGGAAGTGCCAGTGTGTTCTAGCATCTCTTCTCTCTCTGCCTGCAGCATTTCTCCTTCTGCTCTCTTAAGGTGAGCACAGCTGGAAAGAGCCACTGAGGAAAGCAAGGTTGGTAAAAAGGCTGTTTGAGCTCATCAGGCAGCTTCTGCTCAAAGGTACCTGCATCTCTCAGGAGCAAAACCACAGTATTTTTCCCAACAGGGCCTGGCAGAATTAACATTAAACTCTTCATCAATTGAGTCAAAATTATAAAAAAAAAAAAACAGAAAACAATGTTATTATGCCGATATTTGTTGTTAATTCAAAGTATCACTGACCAGGGTCTCTGTACAAATCACAAACGGGATGGGGCTGCTGTGGAACGTGCCTTGAGCTGTTTTATTTTCCAGCATCAGTCTCATTACATGGTTAAAGTTTTTTGACCAATCACACAAAGCAAAAGCACATTGACAGTAGTTCCATCCAACCACTGTAAGCACAGGTACCTTTGGTTAAACAATGTCTGCTTATTTCAAATACAATACCTGCTTGTGAGCCTTAAAACACAATGCACAGAGCTCCATTATTAAGCTTTAACCTTCCTAATATCTCACTAGATAAACTTTTCTGCAGCTTAGGGATTTATCCTAGACAAGTTTTAATACACAGACCATTGTTCTATTTGTCCTTGCTGTTGTACTTTTTACATAATTTTTCTGCTGACCAATCTCATGCCTGCTGCTTAGCTCCAATCACAGTTCCACTGTCTCCTGCCTTTTGCAGCTTTCCCAAAACCCTCTGATTCTGTGGATTCCCACACAAAGTACTAAGTTGTTTAAGGAATGAACCCAATGGAACAGGGCAGGAAGACTGCGTTTGACAGAGCAGCTTCAGGCTTTCCATGGAATGCTGAAAGGCAGTGGTGCCACCTGGTGATAGGATTTTAGTTGAAACTCCTAGAAATGGTACAGGACTAGGATTTCTCTCACTAAAAATGATGTTCTAATAGCAGGAGTTTTACTATCACTGTGCACAGATCTGAGGGGCTGCCAGGGGATGCACCTGGCCATGGAGCCTCATGCTGGAATTTTCTTTGGCTGCAGCTCAGCAGGGTCAGTTTTCCACAGATGCCAGGGAGCAGGATTGTGAGGAAAATCTCCCAGAGCCAGGGGCTACTGCCTTTAATTGCTGTCAGTGGGGGTGAGAGGGCTGTGAGGGCACAGGACAGGCTGCTTTACTTTTATTTTTACATCACTGTCAGCAAGGCAGAGCAGGCCGACATTTCCCTGCAGGCCTTCGCTGCTTTCCCTCTGTAGATTGCTCACTGCTGAGAGATCTTTAGGGGAAGGAATGTTGAAAAGTTTAATTTAACACAGCCTGACAGTTTAAATCCTCAGGGATTCCCTTTCCCCTGCTCCCTGTTGTGTTGTGAGGTGCAGTTAAAGCCAGCTGTGCAGGCAGGGTGCAGACAGGGTTCCTGGGGATGGAAAGCCAGTGTTTTCTGGAAGAGACAGCAGGCAGATCACAGGACAGACAAAGGAATTGCTCTGAGGTTCCTTCTGCTCTCAGATCAGTAAGGACGGGGGTAAAAGAGCCAGCACAGGCTCCCTTGGTGACTTCTGTTGGTGCAGCTGCCAGTGAGTCCAGAGGAGCCCCAAGGATGGAGCACAGTCCGTCAGCACCAGACGCTCCTCTGGGTGTAGGAAGCCTCCTGTACTGCAAGAAAAACATCTTCCCTGGGGCTGTTTGGAGAATGAAACATCCTCTCTGTTTGGAGAACTAAGCATCTTCCCTGCTGGTGCTTCACCATTTTCTCCTTCCCTCAAATCTTTGGATCAGCTCTCCTGTCCTAAAACCACAGGGAGCAGCCTCCATCAACTTTAAGTCAGAGTTAACTCTGGAAAGTTGCTCTGCTTTCCAGTTAACAAGGCAGAAAGGCAGAACAGCAGCAAGGATTTGAGGCGCTCCACTCGCTGCCCGTGTGGCTGCGCTGGCCTGAGGTGCGGCTCCCACCCCAGCTGAACACAAACCAGGTTCTGGGATTTACAGGGGTTTGTGTGAGAATTGTTAATGAGGCTGGTGAAGAACAAGCACCAGGGTGAGGGGTGTGCTGCTTCCCTGTTTTAACACAAAATCACAGCACTCATTCTCTGCAGTGTGAGCCTTCACTCTTCCGCAAAGTGATGCGGTTGACCTTGACCAAATCCTCATTTTTTACGTTCAAACGCATGCTCGAGGTCACTGAGGTATGAATTCAGCACAAGGCAATGTCATCACTCAGATCCACCTCTTCACGATGCTCCAAGCAAACAGAAGGATGTAGGACAAAGCTGCTACAAACCTTCTCCACCTCTTCACAGAATAAACCAGGGTGGAGCCAATGCCATGGGAGCTGGCAGGGAATTTTTAACAAGCTTTCCCTGCCCAGTGACCTCCAAACCTCACTCCTGAGGTTTAAACACGACTGACAATGGATATGCAGAAGAGCTCTGACTGTAGCAGGGATCAAATACCAAAACTGATGAGACTATGAATTTTTTCAGTGTTCTGTAAGAACTCACCCCTTCTTCATGCTTTTAAACTTCAAATTTTCAGTAATTCGTAGTGGAGTGTACTGAAGTTAGGGACCAACAAAGTTGCTTACAAAGCAACTTTGCAACAGTCTGAGAAGTTCTTATCCCAACACATTCCATGTCCCAGTGGACTTCTATTTTAATGGGAGAAAGAGGAGTTAAGAGAGTCCTTGTGTGTATTGAGGGACAAAATCAATTGGAGCAGATTTTCAGATACCACCACTGCAGCTGAGACACACCAGGGGCTGAGGACGGGTCTGTGCTGTCTGGCAAGCCATGGCAAATTTTACAAGGTTTTACAATTTTACATGGTTAATTTCTTATACAACAACTACTGTTTCTAGACCTTTGAGAGGCAAACATTCCTCCCCAAAAAACAACATGGTTTTAGTCTTATACCAGACACATGAGCTGCTTTAAGCTCCACTGGTCCTGTGCAAATTCCACTACAAAAGTAATTTTTAGATGGATGCAATAATCATATTCATGTCAGGAACCAAATTCAGCATTAACCTGTTGAACTATGAACATTATTCCCATCCCATTAAAAAAAAAGAAAAAAAAAGCTTTGTTAGACAAGAGAGTTGTATTGAATTCACTTCTTTTATTGCAGTGACATCCCCCTGGTACAAAGTATTAACTGCAATAATTACGTTAAAACATTAGAAAAGCATTTGTGTGGGACAGTTACAGTACAGTGTCAAATCTTACATCCTCAAGCCAAGTGGGCCACGACCCACTAACGCTCAGATCTTTTAAATTATTTTTAGTTGTTTTTTTTTAAATATGTAATGTCAGAAAAAAAGCATATAAAAAGAACGTATGTAAAAGGAAACCTAAATACAAGTGAACAAATAAATAATTGATTTTCACCAGCTATTATTGTCTTTCTAAACCCATACGAAGGAACCTAATCTATAAGAAGGTATGAATTGCCATGTGTAAGTGATTTAATTTTCCACTTAATTAATGATGATTGGAACGTAAGTAAAATTTGGCTTCAAAATCAAAGCAGGAGTTGGAGTGACTGCCACTAACTGACATCTGTTGCAGACAATTACCATTAACTGTTCAAATTAAGGTGAGCAAATAGTCTTGGACCTTGCCCTCATTCGTAGCATTAGTGGACTCCTGAGAGTGCATGTGAAAAAGCATCCTATGGTGTTTCACAGACATGACCTTAACTATCCCCATAATGCATATTTAGATATACTTTATATAATTTTATACACATATATGCATGTATACACACACTTCATTTGGTTTCTGTGTTGTGTTTACAGATCACAAGCAATGGTTTCCTGAATGGGCAAATAAACCTTTTTAAATAAGTGTACCTGTGCACGTTTTGTTTTTGTATTTTTTTTTAAGATAGCAGCACTAAGTCCATGCCATACTGTCCATCTGCTCAAAAGAATGTTACCCACAAAACAAGGAGAAACGTGGCAATGATTCCATATGCACAATGTGACCTTATCCCCTACAAAACACTGTAAAACCTGTGATATTTATGTTGGTAAGTTTGATCCACATCCCCTCACCTGGAAGGAAACATCACTCTGACCCCACACTGTCTGTCTTGTCTTACAATGTTTTATCATAACAAGCTGGGTTCATGCTGGCATCAGTTATCTCACACTTAGCAGCGAGACATGCATGTTTGTTTTTCTTTAGAAGTTTTGAGAAAGTGAAATGATTCCATAGTCTCAAATCCAATTGACAGAAACGGCAAAAATTAAAAAAAAAATTTAAAAAGAGGAAAAAAAAAGAAGGATTTTTAGCAGTTTACCAAGAACTTGACAACAGTGTACACTGCACAGTGTATTTTTATCTTTAATCACAAGAAGTTGAAGCTCTACCTTGCCACGCAATGATTATACTTTGTCCTTCAAAAGGAACAGTTACATTTCAATTTGATCCTGTATTTAGCAAAAACAAAACCAAAAAAAAACCTCAAACCAAACAAATGAATAACAAAAAAGAAAAAAAAAAGAAAAAAAAAAACCAAACCAACCAAAAAACCTTTTCTGTGCATCCTTAAATGAAAGTCACTCACCCACTGGTAAACTGATCCAGTAGCATGTCCAATGCTATTATCAAAAGCTTGTGAAATGTTTTTAGGCAATCCTTTCTATCCAAAAAAATATCAGGAATTTAAAAAACAGTTCACATTACTAACCTTTATACAAAGGCTCAAGTGAAATTTCTTTTGCAGGTGTTTGCAGTAGACTAAATTATGAAAGTTCCAAAATATACAATGAAAGGGCACACAAGACTGGCAGTTTCTTTATTGAACATAGAAAATGTATAAAGTAGGATGTATGGAATAGATCAAAATTGCTAGACGATAAAACCTGAGTATTATTTAATAAGACTTTAATTAATTTTCTGACAACTGAATGAATTGACCTAAAAACATCTCCCCTAAGAACTTAGTGGTCCGTTTAACCATTTGTTGAAAAATGCAAGAGAACTGCAGCTTTTACATTTCATACTGGATAGCACAATTCCACATAGTGTTTACTGTTTTCTGTTAGATAGCATCACATTGCTTATATTATCCCCATTCAAGCCTTAAGTCGAGTTTTGTTTCAAAAATAAGTTGAAAGTGACACTAAAACATAAGAGGCCAAGAACTAGGACAGGTCTTTTATTTTCTTCCAATTTGTGTTAAGGTAGGAAGCCTCAGCCAGCAAGATGAGCTTGATTTCACAGCAGAGCTAAGACTAAGAGGATACTGCCCTCTGCCAAGGTAGATAAAATCAGCTGTCTGTCTCAGACTACTGCCAAAGGAGCACACATTGTCAAATTTGAGAAAAAGGACCCTCTCTACAAGCAGAATTAGTTTTATTTTAACTGTTACAAAACTTAGTGGCAGTAACATCAAGGATTCGCTTTAGTTCAATTGACCTGCCCCAATTCTCACCTTTAAATCTAACAGATGCAATAATTAAAAAAACAAAACAAAAAACCAAAAAACAAAAAAAAACTTTCTGACGATAGAAAACATACAGTACTAAGAACTAATAGCTCAATGGAAGACTGAAAAGCAGCATTCATTTTTATTGTAATATGGAATAGACTAAAAACTAAAGGAAGTCTGATCGAAACTCTTAGTCGAAGGCAGATTTTGACATTCTATATAAATTTACAAAATAGGATGTATGGGTGAGATTTGGTTAATTTCAGAAGGCACCTCAAGGCTAAAAGGCTTTTATAAATCTATAATCCTTTCATTGATCAAAAATACAACATTTTATTGCTGCTATTCAAATAGCAAACAAAAAGCTCGTCTTGTTCTTCAGTCTAACAAGGAATCCTCCCCCATTAAGCAAGATTAAATTACAGAAAATATAGAATAAAACTGAAGATGTCACAACTTTTAGAAATACAGTGACTTTCCTTGTGTGCTTTCAAGTCAGTGAAATAGTGAAAGAAGAGTCACTTTTTGCCTTTGTGATGTTAATGAGCTGTAGACCACGGCAGTCACTCTCCCCTGGGCACTGCAGTACCATTCCATCACAGCTGTGCCACGGGCAGCACTCTTAGGAGTAGAAGGTGAGGACACTCTGATGATTCCCACGAACCAGCAGGATTGGTGGCAGATCTTTAGAGAGGACTTCCAGCCAGGCCATGTACAGTGCACTGGAAACTGCCCCTTTCCGTGCCACTGGCAAGCTCCTGCAAGGCACAAGGGAAACAACTTTCACTGAGCAGAAACACCCGGCCAGCTACAAGTCAGACTGTAATAAATATGACAGATGATTCTACCAAAATCTAAATGTTAACTCAAATTTCCTAATATTTTTAATTTTAATTTTTACCCTCCTTAGAATTAATGAAAGTTTGTATCTGAAACATCACAGGCACTTACATCTATTTTCCCCTCACTTCTGGCCTGTTAACACCATTTAATATTCAGGCAGCTTCATGCAGAACCCTCCTAAGCTGAGGACATTTTACTTATCCTCAGCATTTTAAAATATGGCAGTAAGAAATCTACAACCTACAAAAAAATCTGCCTCTTGCTTGTTCACACCCAAAGTAATCCCCCAAAAATCTGTGAGCAAGATAATGACTTAATTTTATCTAGAGAGATCCTCCAGAAAAGGAAATCAAAGGAAGCACTTGAGAAAGAGGGGAGTAACTGCACACAGGATTAGAAAGAATGTGAGAATCCTGAGCTGCACCCCAAATGTGGAGGTGATCAACTAAAGCTGGATGATCAACAATAAAAAGGCACCTTTTTCTTCAGCAGAATGGTGGCTCCATACTTCTAATAAATAAATAAATACAGTCAGGACTGCAATCTTGAACATGCCAAGGCAAAGACCTGTTCCTGATCTGTATTTCTATTTTGAATTACAGCTCCATATCAATTCAGGTAGCACCACAAGTTAAAATAATTTACTTACATGACAATTATGTTAGCTGTACTTGAATGTTCTTTCAGCAACTCGTTTAACCTGATCTGTCGGTAAGTCTGTAAATAAAATCAAACTTGTTAGGAACAGCTTTTGTTTAAAAACTACAAAAAATTCTTTAAAAAAATAAAGAAAGGGAAAACACTATCACCAACTGGAATGAAATAAAAAGCAGATACTTCCAATCTCAGTGTGGAAACTCCTCATTATCAAAAAACCTATGGTTGTAAGGTTGGGAAAAAAGCAAGCAGCAAGCTCAGAATGTGCAAGTCAGCCAAGTGCTACCCTATTACAGGATGCTATTTATTTTCTCATGCAAAGAAATGCCTGAGAAGAAATATTTTGTGTCTCTGTGCTGCACAATAGCTTGGGAAAGATGTCAAACCTTCAACTGCTCCTCTGCACCACAAAGCGTTGCTTGGTTTTAGCAGTGTTTTTTTAAAAATAATAATTATTAGCTTGATTAAAATAAAAAAATTACAAACATCTGGCTATAGATGAAATTATTCCGAACTAAATGCTGAAATACTGTAGGAGAGCAGTCTGGCCCTGCTCATACTCAAATACAGAACCTTTCTGCTTTTGTGAGCCATGGTTTTAGGTGCTACTTTTTATTTGCTATTCATAAAAAAACTGCTATGTAAGAGAGAGAATAACAGGAATTAACTCATTGTTATCACAACCACAAATGAAGTAGAAGGAAGTTTTAACTGATGTAACATTCTAAAAAAGCCAGAACCTTTGTTTTGTAAAGCTCAAGCTCATTATCTGTTATCCTCCATGGTTCATCCTCCTTCATTTTATCTGCAACTTCTTGTTCTTTATCATCCTCATGAAGTCGGAAGGGCTCTATCATTTCCTCAAAAGCTGCAATACTGGAAGGATCAAATGAGCAAAAATTAGAGCAGATAGGAGTCTTCACATCAAAAATTACTTTCACAGTGTCAGAAATTAAGTTTTATTGCAATGGAAAGATGATCTGAAGTTCTCTTCCCCTGCCTGTTGCAGTTAGAACATCCAATCAGCTTTTTGCACGCGCAGATGTTGTGATTCAGCAAACAATTCCCCATACAATTAAAAGGTTTACTCAGTTCAGAAATTCACCTCTAATTTTAAAAGCTCAACAGTACCATCCTTATATAAGGGACAATATCTAGGAGCACATTCTTCAGAACTAACTTTGAAGGAGGAGGAATTTACATGTTCCAGTAAAAATCAGCTATCAGGTCTCATGCCATTGCTGTTTGGATTCTGGCTTTGATCTTTTTGCTTTGTTTCTTTTATCTCTTTCCAGTACAGTCCAAGAGCCACATTCAAACGAAAAAACACAGATATCTAACTTAGTCTTCCTGCTGCACTTGTAAGAATAGGAATACTTTGGATTTATGAGGACTTTAGAGCAAGAATTTCAGAATAAAACCTCCTGAAGATCAAGGAGGAATTAATTTCTGCTGGAAACCCACCTTACCCAACTTTTTAACCTACATTTCCTCCAGGAAATGCCCACATCACAAACAAAACATTTTTATATCTACTCTTGGTGGTCTTTACTGTACAATGACTTCATCTTAATCCAAAGAAAGAAAACAAATGTGATCTGTTATTCTTTGGCTGAGCAAAAAGCAGATCTAATAATAAAAACATTATTATACAGCACAGCACCTGTTGAAAATTAATCTTCCTCCACTTGGTTCCCAGCCGTTGTTAATAGCTAAATGGCATTTAGGAATATTCTGGATATGTTGTGGGGATGTATCCACAGAGACAGAAAGAAAAATGCTTTCAGAAGTAATCCATGGATCACTTCTAACAAACAAAAATAACTCCACATGATTCCAGGATCTCAGCTCTGATGCATAGATGGGTGCTCCTCCATCAGAGTTTACACCTTTCACAGCAGCAGGCTCCTGGAAACTGCACATCCAAAAGCACCAGAGTGCCAGAAATACTTTGTTTCCCTTTGTTTTAGTTGCTCAATGTATTCTATACACTTAAGAAAAAACTACAAAGAAGGGTACAACAGAACTCACATTAACTTTAGCATTTAGCCAAGTTCTAAAATAACACTTCCCAATTTCCATGGTGTATCAAGACTTTCAGATAAATGCATGCCCAAATAAAAGATATTTTTACAACTTCAGCATACTCAAGAAGGCCTGAAGGGAAAGGAGGATGATGGCAAAGGAGGGTATTTTTAGATCATACACATTCTGTTCTAAATTTGTGCTGAAAGCCATCTACAATTAATGCTTTTTTGAACTTGAAAGTAAGAAATATCATATGTATGATCATTACTGTATACGCTGAAAGTCCAAGCAAGTTAAAAAATGAAAAGGAAAAAAAAAGAAAAACCCAAATCAGGCTATTTCAAGACCAGGCTTTGTTACACTAAACTAAAACATTATGAGATTCAGATCATTTAAATTTTGGTGAACATCTCTCTTAAAAAAGATTGCTCCAGACAATTCAGGTTTGTTTTTTTTTACAAAACTTAATTTTTCTGAATTTATTATTACAATCTAAGGGCCAGAGATTTAAAAAATAAAGATTTCTATATTCTTGGACATGGGAGTTACTGTTAATTAATTTCCCACATTTTTGTGAAACCCTGATTAACAAAGGCTCCTCTGTAGCATAACATATGTAGGAAAGAATGAAGTGTTCCAAATTAAAGAAATCACAAATTCAATGAACACACAAGATGTGTTTTGAGACTTACTTCTCTTTCTTTGGCTTAGTATTAATATCCCCAAGGACCATAATATCTGAGAAGTCTATCCGAAATTTGCTGAGCAAAGTGGCCATCCTGCATCAGAAAAACAAGCTTTTATACATGATCATAATTTTAATTATTTCACAGGTTAAACAGACAGTTGTTTGGTAATAAAAACCATTGGTTTAAGAACCAAAAAAAAAAAGCATCTTAAATGCAACAAGGACAAAAATCAAACTGACTTGGCATAAGATTATAAATCAACAACATGCTTTGGAAAAAAAAAACCCAAATAATTTTATGGCTTTAAAATAAGAGAAGAGCTCTCTCTTGAAGATAATCTCAGAAAATATTTGGAAATAGTGTCAATAATATTGCAGAAAAATTAGTTTGAGGTAAGTCATCCAAAAACAATCTGGGGGACACAAAACCTTTTCAGAAAGGCAACAGAATACGATCACATCTCCAGCAAAGAACAACTGAAATAAACCAAGTAGGAAGAGAAATAATCCAATGTGTAATGTGCTGCACTAGCATTTGAAATGGAATTTTTAAGGCAAACTTACGCTCTTCTGTCATGATCAATCCTGTTTATTTTTCCACCAATGAACACCCTGATCTTGCAGTCCTTCCACTTCTTCTTGGTTGTGATAAGGTAAGGAATCAACAGTGTCAAACCTGTGTTTTGAACAGAATTTCAGACAAATTTAGAAAACTGTATTTTGTTACACAGATTTTATATGAACTGATTGACAGATATCTATTAACAACTAATCCAGAATTACTCCAGTATTTTTTAATCAGCATTTAAAGGTTTTAAATGATAAAACGCATTACCTCCATCATCAAAGAGCCACCAGACATCAATATTACTCTTCCCTTGTTTCTTCTGGAACTGAGAACTGGCATCAAGAAGTCTTTGGTCAGTCACATTTAAAGGAGAGGAGGAGCTCTTTGAATCTGGAAAAGACATATGGTGAAATTTTGGTTTTGAAGTGCTTTGCTTAATCGATTTGAAAATCATCAAATGCAACTCTTAACATTTTGTGATATACCTACTTTTAAATTAAAATTTTCCTTTACACCCCCCAACCCAACTCCAAATTTTGATGGATTGGATATAAACTGAACTGGCTGTATTTAGGGGCGTCTAGAGACTCAATTTCAGCAGCTTTTAGCAGGCATCTGAGAAATAAAGGATGTGTGAGGTCTCCATGCAGACTCCTGCCTGGACAATTTAATTAACTTTGTTCCAGAGCTTTAGGCCACACACTCTACCTCTTGCAAATGACAGAACTTCCCTAAAAATACGCAGGTAACTGATTTTATAAGTAAATGTCTTGTCCTAAGTAATTCTCTCCTTAAATCCAGATTTCTTTAAGCATGTGGTAAAATTAAAAGCTATTTATGCATATTGGGCCCTTTTGCAAAAAGTACTGTTTTGCATAACAAAGTTACTTGATTTACTGAGATCAAGACAATAATAGCATTTTCAGTTAGAATAATACAGATCCCATTTTTGAACTGCAGGAAAAAATCCCTGACCTCTCTCTCTTAATTAAATCCTCAGTCTGAGCAAGAGCCAGGAGTCTGACATTTGTCTCTGTCCTTATTTTATTAGGAATTTTTTAAATTTAGAGCACATCTGTGACTGATTTACATTAATATACTACTTTATTGCATACTGGGACTTCTTCCAAACTGCCATCTTGTGCTTCAAGATATAATCTCTCTGTCCATTATTACAACACAAAAGCCCCTAGCTGCTGAAATTACGAAGACAATGTCAAAACAGCTCAGATGAACTGCAGTTAAGGCAAAAATACCTGATTAACTCAGAACAAGTTAGTGAAAACTGCTCAGATAATTTCTCAAAATGCTGATTTGAAAGAATACTTTGCATTATTTCAACATGTTCACCTCACTGGGTAGGTGTACTAAGCCTTGGTTTTGAGGATATTGAACTATTTGCAAATAACAGAGCAACAACCATGACTATGGAAGGTACACTGAATAAAGTGAGGGCACTTCCACTGCACCATCAGTTGCTGTCTCCTGAACCAAGCAAGGACCCAGACAGACACCTGAGACACAGAACTGAGAAAGCAGAAAGGTCATGAATACATTTCAAGTGTTACTTCACCAAAAGAGATTTTTCTTTTTTTTTTTTTTTAATTCCTACACTTATGCACAATCCTTTCTCAGTAGCAACCTCTTCTAGGCATTTCCACAATTTTGCTTTTTTTTTTCCACAGCCTAGTCCCTAAGGATGAAGCACATCCTAAAGCAGGTATGAAGAAAGAAATAAGCATTGCATGGTTGGTATTTTCCCCTCTGGTACTTAGGTGTAGAATGAATTACAAAAGGAAAACTAAAATCAACAATGTGAAAGAATGATTTAACACAAAAAGATGGAAAATGCCTGCCTTTATTCAACAGTGGCTGTGTTGGAGTCTTTCCATCCTCATCCTCCTCTGGAAGGTTTTTAAAGATACAAAATAAAAAGGTTAATTTCCTTTGTGATATTAATGAACACAATACAAATGTAAATTTAAAAAAAAATAGAAAGTAAAGACGTGAAATGAAGCAGGGTTTTTTTGCACAGAGAAAAGCACACAAATGCAGTCTACCAAATTCTAAGATTCATTTCTACTTCAAAAAAACTATATATACCTCCACTACCCACCTAATTATTAAGGCTTTTGCTTTGTAAGAAAATAATAAAGTTGTTTATTGTCATATCAAAGTATCTTGAATGATTTGTATCTGTTAATATGCACATAATATTCTAGCCTGAGATTAAAAAACCTGCATAAATTTAGCAGCCTTCCCATCTCTTGTAAGATGTGGAGCACAATCCTCAAGCACTTTTGACTGTCTCTCACACTCAGTTACAAAAAAAAATCTATTTTAAGTCATTGCCTACCACCTGGTTTATTTAGGGGACTTGAAACAAATATTTATTCTACATACTGGTAAGATCTGGCACAAAGTACTTAAGAGATTAGGCATCAACATCTATAAATGCATAACTCTTCTTATTCCACACACCAAAAAATCCCCTAAATAATCCCTGGGCAAAGAGAG
>NW_005054552.1:257634-270856 GCF_000277835.1 Geospiza fortis | reverse complement strand
TTCATTGCTAACTAGCAGTTACCTTTGCGTGGAGTGGGAGTCCTTTCACTGGATGATGGAGCAAAAGCTATGGAAGTGTCTGTCTCAGACTTCTTGCTATAATCCACTTTTACTATGACATCCTTGGCACAGGGAGACTTCTCTTGGGATGACAGCAAATCTTTGTGAAAGCAAAATACCTATTAGAAACCACTGAATTGTTACAAATAGCATCAACAGAGGTATGTGCCTGTTCTGAGTCGGTTTAATATTAATTACATGATGCTGCAACTGTTAGACCACAGCCAAGAGGGCAGGAGGGGGGAAAACCAACACAAAAATATTCTGTGAACTTCTTCAGAGTGCAAAGAGGCTCCTCCCCTGAGCAGAGCTGTCATTTTCTGTTCCTTTCCCAGGTTGTGGTTGCTAATTTTACCCACACCACCCAGAAACAGAACTAGGTAACACTGTGGAACTACAACTGGAAAATGATTTTTAAAAAAAAATCACTCTGTGAAATGTTTTCTGTTTTTGCTTTTAACTCCAAGAGGAAGACGAGCCTCAGGCACAGCACACACCAAGTGTGTCTGTCTCCCTGTCAAGCCTTTTTTTTCAAGTTTGGCTTTTGTGGAGCAGCTGTCAGAGCTGATGCAAACTCACACAGTCCCCAGTGGGCACCAAGATCCTGCTGACACCTTGGTGTTACATTCCCAGTTTTCTCAGCAGTGTTGTTTCCACACTGCAGGTTCACTCCTTGCCATTTCTCACACTCCTCTGCCCTGCTGCACATGGTGACAGGCTCCCCTGACTCTCTCAAAATACTAAAACATCCATCTTTTTCAGTGAAGGAACCTCCTTTTTCAGGGGGATGCACCTCCTTTTGTCATTTCTCCTCATGGTAGCAGCATTGCACGGAGCAAGCCATGAACAAACTACACATGATCAAATCAGGGCCGCTGCACCAAAGCTCACAGGCTTGGAATTTAAATAAAATTACACCATTCCACTTAAGAACACTACTCAGAAAGCACAACCAAGTCTTGTACATAGAAAACCTTTCCAAATTTGAATCAGAGTCCCTGAAGTACTCTGTGTAGGGGTTGGCAACCCACAGCAAACTCAATGGCATCCCTGCACAGTGCAGTATTTGTTGTGATTTTACAATTTCTGGGCTTGGGCCCCAAATATTTGATGCCAACTTGCCAGCACCACTAATTAGTTTCAGGAAAGCAGCAGATCTTCTGGAAGCAGTTGCATACAATTTGCAAATACAAAAATGTGAAACACAGAAAATCCAAGTTCTCCTGCTGATCATGGGTTACTACTACCTTACAGTTCACACTTACTAATTTCACTGAATTTTATTGTACCACAGCAGTGATGTTGTGTTGATTTTTTTTACTAAGCTTTAATATTTTCAGAAAGCAGTTCTAGAAGGAAATTAGAACAGCAAATTCACCAGATGGAACAAAGTCATACCTTGGGCTTGAAGGTGAGAAATGTCCAGCCCCTCCTTGAGGCGAATGACGACTACACCATACTGAACATCAAAGGCATCACTAAACAAAAAGGACAAAATTAAAGTATTTTAATGATTTTTCTTTTCCAAATGAAAAATGCACCCTCCCTGAACAAATCCCAGTGATTAAGCACTGCCTTTGGAAGTCCCAAATTATAAATTTGCTTTAGAATGTCAGTTTCAATTCCAAAACACCAACTGAACATCATTTTAGGAAAAACAGTATTTAGAAAGGATACCTATTCCTTCTATTCCCTCTCTCCACTGTGTAAACTGTGATTAAATAAAATCATCATGAATAGGTCACTCAAGTTCTGTACAGTACTAAGACCCACCAAGAAATTTAGATTTTTATCTCCATCCATCAAAAAAGAGATTTGAGTACATCTTTTTGATCTGACATCTTTCCAAAATGTTTGGGTATTAAAAACACCTAAGATGATGCAATTTAATATCAAATCAGCTGCAAGTCAGCTATAATGTGCCTAGTCCCATTACATCTGATAAAGTTGAAACTCACTCCAGCCAAAAATAAAGAGGTAGAACTTCATTACTGTAGAAAAGAGCAAACACCCTGAATAAATTGCTGAGTAAAAGTGGAGTAAAATTAGTAACAACCCCACCCCCAAAATATAAGACAAGAAAAAGATGAACTTAACCATATCATACAGCTTGCATTAGTCATTAATCACCATCCTTTACATACAAATACCTTGTTCAGTACAAACAACCATAAATCAGAGAACTCCCTCCCGTATCATTTCCACAGAGAGAAATTTCTCAGGATTTCACTAATTAAACACTTTCCTTTAGAGGTGGTAAGACTTGATTAGAAATGTTTGAAGTATCAATATTTTCTATAATAAGTGCAAGAAAAATTGAGGTTGATTTAAGATTTGTTTTGTCTATTAGTGAACATTTTAATTTCATTATTTAATGTGTTAGATTTGTAGATTAGATGTGTTTCTATTTTGTGTGCTTCAGAAACTTCCAGTTTTCCAGAAGAATGTGACCTGCAGTTATTACCTCCTGAGGTTTCTTTAGGGATGTGGAGAACCACATGACTTGCTGACCTTGACAGATCTTCCCGCAAAAGCCATCCCAAAATAAAATAGGAAAAAAAAAGAAAAACTAACCAACGTGTTTCCTTATTTTTCCACTGTATTTGATGCCCCTGCTTTTCTCTTAAAGACCCAGGTGAGATGACTTTTTTTGGTCCTTTCCTATTACCTGCCTGTAAAGCTTAAAGCCCCATCCCCTCTCTCTTTTAAAAGCACAGAAAATGAGAAATAAAAAGCACAAAGGAAGTGGGTTAACCAGCACTTCAGCTGAACACAAAAACCTCTAAGTAAAATAAGCATTGTTTTTTTTCCTTAAGCGTTTGGGTAGCAGCACAAGTTACTCTTATTAAATTTTTCAGCCACAACAGGTCTGCCTTTCAATACTGCCAAGTTACTCTGGGATTTCTCCTTCTCCTTTCTGTATTAGCCTGGGTGCAGTGCTGTGTATCTTGTGAGCAAAGTGATTCTGTGATTCTCCTCCTTTTCAGACAGTAGCTCTCAAACCTCAGACCTCTGCCACAACTCTTTTTTGATACATAAAAGTTATTAAAGAGATTTCTAATCTCCTTAAACTATACAGATTTCGTTACCAATTTCTCTATCAGAAAAGTCCCAAGGTGTTCAAGACTGCTGAATTGAAAATCTACGTCCACTGGAAAGAGACTTCATGTAACTAAGAACTTTCTTACTACCAAACATACTGAAATGCAACATAGCAGCTAAAACTTTGTATTTTCTACTTACTGGAATAAATTGATGTAGGTTTCAACATCTCTCATATCACCTTGTCTCCAGTTTTTCTTAAATCCAACAACAAGGGTGTTAGGTCTCATTCTACCCAAACCAGCAGCCTAAGAAGAACAAGAAAGATTTTACAAATTCACATGTTACTGACACAACTAAAAGTTCTGTTTTCTGCTTAAGAGAATAATATTTTCATCAAAGCTTTAAGATAATTTTGCAAAAGGAATGTATTTCAAAGTATAAAGCCCCTTCTGATTTTGATGTGCATCTTCAGCACTTTGAACTTTTTTTAAATACCTGCATTAAGTATTGTCCTCCATCCCTCAAGTCCTCAGCATGCACTGGTGCATAGAAAGCTTTCATCTTGTTTTTAATTAGCCATCGCTGATATTTGGCCAAATCAGTTGACAGCTCCTTCATGGCTTGCCTCCGAGGACCCTTTCAAAAGAAGAAAATAATAAGAGGGGAGGGAACAAGAATTAGGAATATGAGTAATGGGAGTAAAAAAGCCCCTCCCAATTTTTTAGTCACTGCTAGAAACAAATTCAAATTCAGAGAACCTCAAAACATGCTTGCACACTATCAACAACACCCCAAACCACAAAACAGCAGGCACGGTCAGCAGCAAAAACTGAAGAACTTTTACCATCTTTTGGAAGAGGGCTGCTCAAACTTTAGCAATCTTGTTCCTGCAGAGCACAACCCTCTTCCCCAGGGGGTGGGAATCAGCTTGTCCTCCAAAGCATTAACATGGTTTTAAAAGAAAAGGGCTTTGTAAAAAAAAAATTTACAAATGCAGGATGACTTAGTATTACACATTATGGGAGTCTTTGTATCCTGCAGTCAAAGTCACCTCCTCTTTAAGTGTTTCCTTTATGTTATTTCTGTTGAGGTGAATCTTTTGTGTTCCTCCTAGACATCAAAATGCAGAATACAGGACAAGGAATAATCAAGAACACAGCAGCCCAGTTTTTGCAGAAGGACACAGACTCAACCAAATGGTCAAAGCTACTGAAGAATGAGGCAGTGCCACCCTTCCTGTAAGAAAGTACTTCAGAGATGCTTTCCTAAAAAAAGGATGACACCAGCTTATTCTTTTCTGTATAGCCCTACTTTTAAATGGCAGCGATTGCATCTGTGATACATTATGTGTCTAGCAGTCCTCAGTTTGTCCTTTCATATCCACTGAAATATTAAGTTTATATAGACAGAAACGTAAAGCTTTTTAAGACAGAGTATCTGTATGTGAACTGCATTAACCTGATTTGCTTTAATCTGTTCATTAGATCAGGAGCGAGTCACACTTGGTGAGTGTAATAAACTTAAACACATTTAAGAGTAATCCATGTTTTTATTCAAAGTCTTTCAGGTGTGTCACCAGCACCCTCAGCTTGGTGTCAGCTGCAAACCTGTTGAGGGTGGCCCTGCTCTCCCTGTCCATGTCAGCTGTGAAGGATGTCCCAGTCCCAGGACACAGCCCTGGGGGACACCACTCCTCACCAGGCTCCAGCTGGACATGGAATCATTGACTACTGACCACAACTCCCTGGCTGTGTCCATCCAGCCAACTCCTCCTCCACTCACTCCTACACCCTTCAAACCCAGGTCTCTTCAGTCTGGAGATGTCAGTGTCACACAGGACTGTGCTGAAGGCCTTGCAGAACTCTGGGTAGGTGACATGTGCCAGTCCTGGGTTACATCTCTTAGTCACGCACTTGCTTAAATGCTCTTAGTGATGCGACAGAAGTTTGGCCTTAAGATATGAAGCAAAATTACACAATTCCAGTGTGCCAAAATGCATTTATCTAAGTTTATCAGAGATGCCACAGCCTCTCTGTAGCCAAATGGAAGTTTTGGCACACATCACTGTATGACAGCAACCCTGTATCTCAATCAACACAACTCATGACAAGCCGATTCTGAAGAAAAGTTACTTGAAAATTGCTTCCTTCCCACCACCACAAAACCACTCAAGTCTGCCATGTAATACACTAAGTAGTAAGAACTGTTAGAATTATATCCTTGCAGAACCTCTGCAAAGACATCCTCGCTTGATATTCCGACAAAAATAACCAAGGATACTTAGTGAAACAGCAGGGGTTGGTCAGAAAGGGAAGAGGAAACACTTGACAATTAAATTAATCTGATAACTGAAGGAATTAAAAGGTACTTGGAAGGTTAAAAGCAATTTTTAGCTGTTGATAACTAGTAACTAACCGGATATTGAGTTCCCTGCTCAAGAAGGTTTCTTTTCTCCAGGCTTTTTAAGAAATCTACAGGGGAATCAATCTCCCAATGTTCACTTCAATTAGAAGTAAAAGGTCCTTCAGCATTTAAGCATCAAATTATCAGAGGTACTGATTTTTTACAAATTTCCCTGTAGTACACCTAACTGGCATAGTCATGACCCATACATTAGCAAAATTTACCAGTAAATATCTTCATGCACTTTTTAATGTCTAATGATGCTTTCATTAAAAATAAAAAAAACTCAAAACACCCAAACAAATAAACAAACCAAAACTTCAACATGAACCACAAAGTCAAACAGATTAAAAAAACCAAACCAAACAACAAAGCAGAGGGAAGAAAAACACCACCAAGGTAACTCTAGAAAGACAGAATAAACTTACCATATGTACATGGCCACAGATCATCAAGCCCACGTTCTTGGTGAAAGCATGGACAAGGTGAAGCAAAGCTGGACGTGCATTTGGAGCACCTGTCATAATTAAGCACTGAGGTCTAGAATTATGAGGGGGGAAAAAAGAAGATTGGAATTAGAATTAATCTGAAGTTCTGGGGGTTTTTTGTAACAGAAAAAGTTCTTCCAAATATTAGCCATAACAACAGATTCATCACTGCAAATGTAATAACCTCATCCACTTTTACAAGACTATGTTAAATCAAGAGAAGTTGAGTTGTTACCCAGCTCTCAGCAGATCTCTGACTAACTGCATAAAAATTCAATAATCCCATTAAATCTGAAAACCTACACATTTAAAAAGCTCAAGAAGAGATTTTAGACAAGACTAGGTCAGAGGGATTATGTTTTTCTTCCCCACTGATAAGTCACATCCCTTGCATTTTGTAGCTTAACATCTTTGTCCAGCAGCTATTCTGGCAGCATCTGCTAATTTTTCACCTTACCTTCCTTCAGAAGACAGAGCCAACCTAGTGCAAATAAGTCAAAGGCAATTTTTAAACCAATTTTAAAAGAGGAAGTGTCCAAACTTCAGAAATCATTACAGGAGATCACTTTTCATCATCATCATAATTAATAGGTGATATCATATGAATCCCCTAAAGTAATCTCTCTCAATCTCCTTAGCTGCTCCATTTCATTTTCATGGGTGCTTTGTTGAAACCATGTTGCTGCCAGGCTCTTCATAACCTCAGAAGATGGCACCTGTACTCATAATCCCACTTAATCTGTAATTCCATTTATTTGATGAATCACAGGAGATGAACAAGGCCTTAATGGAAACCCTGACAGCAAACCTTGTGACAGCAGCCAAGTGAACAGAGAATTTCCTGTCTTTGAGTGTTACCTGAAGTTTTTCACATGATCTTCCACTCCTGAGAGCCGGATGGAATGCTGCAGAGCATTCAGGTAAGTCAAGGCTTGAGTTGAGGATCCCCAGTTCACATCTGTTCAAAGATTTGAGGTTCCAGTGTGTTATTTACAGTTGTCTGTTGTAAAGCTTCATGATCACAAAATGAATGCTGGACATTGACTAAACCCACAGATTTAAGCTACACCTTGCTACATTTAATACAATACTAGTCAACAAACCCTACAGTTTAACAGGCAATTATATTTTAAGACAACATTTCTGTAGAAGTTTAAGCAAAAAAGTTAAGGAAGAGAGTATCTGGCTTTTTTCATCTCCACATTTCAAAGACCACAGCAACTTCAGTCAAAAGAATACCACTTGAGGAAAAACTGCTCTGCTGAGTTATTTTATACCACAGCAAAGAAAAAACTGAATATCAAAACATTGCCTAAACAAAGTCAGATACTTTCAGTGGAAAACTGCTAGATTAAGTAGATCCTTTCAGATTATTATTTTTATGAGGAAAAGGAAGACTCCACTATCATCATCTTCCTCCCACACACATCTCTTGATAGCCACAATGAATTTACCATTTTCCATACGCACCTTTTCCTCCCATTATCATTCAGACATTTATCCTTAAGTGGCATCTTCATAATTTGGGAGGAGGGGGAACAGCAATGACTATGCAGGCAAAATTCCATTTAATTACAACTAGAAAGACTGAAACAGAAATTTAATCTAGCAGTCCAAACAGAAAGAAGTTGCTGGGGTTTTTCCCTGACAAGGCCATAGTTTCTTCCCTTCTTTCCCCTCTCCAGAACCAAAAGAAGCCCCTGTACATACCTGGCTTCTTGTAAGTGACATAGATGTAAAGCCCAAGGACTATTACATAGGTTAGAAGTGCTGCCCACCAATTAATGACAAACATTACAATGCAGCACAGAATAGCTCCAATGAGAGAAATCCACATATTGTAGTATTTGAAAGCAGGCCGCCAACCTAGTCAAAATAAAATTTTGGAGGGTAGAAAAAAGAGGGGGAAAATTAATTTAAATTTAAAATGTAAAAGAAGAAAGGCACTGCACTTTTCCCCCTCCCCTCCCTGGTATTCTGCATCCATTACATGTTAACATCTGAGTTTCAGAAATGCAGACTGGCACATTCATGCTTTCCATTTTCCAACACCTTTCAAATGAATTTCCAGCTTTCTCACACAGTTAAGTAAATGCTCCTAATTTTTCCCCCCTAAAAGCACAGCTCAGAAGGGAAGTTTGAGGATGCTTGTCCCATTATGTCTATTGAACCAGGCTCAGGGAACTTTGGGTAATAGCTTTGCCTGACAACATCTGATTTTTTTCCTTTCAAAAGGTAGAAAAGCATAAGTCATCACCTCATACCTCAATTTCTTACATAGTACTGGTTTTAGTTGTGCGTTTTTCCTGTTTTCACATAGAAGTTCTCACTATATGAAAAGGTATATCCAAACAAACTTGGGTACATCCAAGGACTAAACTGCCAGTGTTTTTACATCATTTGCCACAAGTTTATCCAAAAATCAGGTATACACACCTCCATGAACACACCCAAGATTAACAAGTGTATTAAATATAGAGTTATTAAAATTAGAACTGTTGTGCAAACTGTTATACCCACCCTGTGAGAAGAAAAATAATAAATCTACCCATTCAGTAACTCAAGAAGCTTTTAGGGGAGTTATTCCAGTACAAATGCACGTGGACTGGGTATAATGTACATATGTTCTGCAGGTACCAAGTTTTAGCTTATTCCTGTAGTTTAACCCACACTAAAGACTATAAAAATGGGGCAGTTCCTGTTTCTTCTTGTCTGGAATATGAAACACACTAACAAAAACTGAAGACAGCAAAAGGTGGTTTGCCAGCACCAGCTACTGAATGAGCAAAAATGCTTTCTTCCTGAGTTTCTAAATAAACTCTGAATTATCTTGTGTTCCCTCAGCAAAGATGACAAACTCAGTAGCCCCCAAGCCCTACTGGATCACCCAGTTCTCAAAACTTCAGAAGACACATGAATACAACATATTAAGCTTTTAATGCCATGAGTAGTTCCTACCTGGAGATTTCGCAAGAGAAGCATGGAATACAGAGAAGTTAATCAAGGCATATGAGGCCAAGAAGAAATTAGAAATAATTGGAGCAATGACATTCAGTTCGGCTGTAAAATGAAAAACAAAAAACAGGAAAGCAAGGGGTTATCGAAGGTATCACCCAATGGTTTTGAAGATTACAGTGAAAAAATTCTGCTGCAAAGAATCTCATTTTTTGATATACTCTAAGAAAATGCAGTTTACCCTTTTGCTGACAGATTTTACATCAATTATCTCCTATTTACTAAGTTATCTTTTTACCAGTTAGGAAGTGTAGCTTTCAGCTTCACAAATATAAGCACTACCAAGTGTTCTAGAAGCACTCTGGAAGCACTACATACTTTCTCAAGATCATTAATTTAGAAAATTTCATTCCCAGCAGGGCTTGGATGAAACAGTGCACTAACACACTGGGTTCTGAAGAATTCCAGAAGATTGAAATATTACAGACCAACACCATCACAACAGTGATGCTTACACCCCCTTCAGTGAGAGGGAAAATCCTCTCTCCTTTCCTTGGCAGCATGGTACAAAACATCTTTATGTATTCTCACCATCTTTAAAAAAAAAAATGATCAAAATGCAGAATGTGCCATCCTAGTCTGCAAGTTTCTAGCTGCAATCAAGCTTCCAGTCAGCATGGCTCAGCAGGGACCCCAAGGGTGTATCTCTGCCTCAAGCAGATGTGGAGGAAGGAGGACAGAGCAAATTGGGAAAAGAAGTTAAAAGCACTGGCACAGGACTCATAGATGGACACAGCACAATTAGTTTGCCACCTACAGAGAACATGTGTAATTAATTATAACCTTGAGAACTTTTAGCAACAGCAGTGTCAGCACTCATCTCTACCATTTGTAACTTAACAGGAAAGCACATTTTAAATAATATTGCTCAAGCAAGTTTGCATTTTACTGAAGCTGCCATTATTAAAAATCTGAAATAAACTTTCATATTTACAGGATGTTAGCACTGTCTCAAGCAAAGGATGTATTTCTATTGACTGGTAGCACCTAAAGACAGATACCTGTGATTAACAAGAGAAGTGCAGTTAAAATTTACTGCAGCTCTTGACAGAGTTGTGTCTACAAGATAGGACAAAGTAAGCCTCAAAATAACCAGATTTAGAATGCTGACTTAGAATTAAGCTGTGCATTACATCTCTAGGACCCTGTCATCAAGTTCACAACATGCACTGGAATGCTTTCTAAAGGACAAAAGGGGATTGAGATTTACTAAAATTTCAAACTAACCGATTAATATGAATCCAAGAGCAATTAAAAATGTTAGAATATATCCTCTCAGTGGTTCATTGTTCTTCCCATAGCCTTTAGCAAACATCTGAAATCCTGGATAAATGCTGTCCTTGCACAAAGCCTAAGGAGAAAAATTGAAAAAGAAAAAAAATCAAGAGTCAACATGCATTTTGCTCATGCTCATCTTCCATTGCATAGTATATTTCTGAACACTTCTGGATAGTTTATAACCACCACACACTAACTGTATTCTCAACTGTCATTGTATCTTGACATTTTGCATTTCCACTTTTCTATCCTTAAGTACCGTCCACCTACAAGAAGCAAATTTGCTTTTCTGTAATTGTCTATTTTACTTGACAAAAAGCCTTTTTTTACATATTTTATTTCCTCAGGAAGTGGAAACTTTGCCCAATATACACAATAGTTCTCTGCATCAATACAACTGACTCCCCACGTAAGTTCTTTTAACCCAAATTAAGACAGAGAAGGAGATTCAACAGTTAAAAAGAAGACAGAGCAAAATACACTCAGGAACCCAAACAAACTGTAACAAACTGTTCTCCCATTCAAACCAACAGGTAAATAGAACAATCCACTGATGTCATCTGATACGGATAATGACGGCTGTATGTCAAAGCCCCCTTCCAAAAATCATGACTCAAAATTAATTATTCTTCAAAATGTTACCATTTTCTTCTCTTACTTACCTGGAAGATCTTAGGGGCACTCACAAGAGATGCTAATGCAGATGACAGTGTGGCTGAGAAAATACCTGCAGTAATCAGTGGTGCAAATCCTGATACCATGCTCATGACCTGAAAAACAAAATAATTTGTTTAAAATATGTAAAAATGTACACTAAACAAACAGATGGCATCATAACTACACAAACAGAAAAAAAAATACTACACACTCTTCACTTAAAAGCTGTCTGAATATCATGCATTCATATAGATGAATGAGCTAGAGACAGATCAGGGAATATAAAATGTATCCTGATTTCAGGACAAGAGGTGGTGGCTTTTCATACAATATAATTTGAAGCTCAAATTATCAAGGGCAAAAGTCTTCATGGGCACATAAGAAGATCAGAAGGAAGCAAAGGAAGAAGAAATACTTTGGAATGTATTACATATTCCAACCTATTGCTAACTAACATGGTCTCAGAAACTCCAAGTGATAAAACATGTGAAAACCACATTCCTCACAATCTCCACCATTTTAAATTAGGCTTTTTTTTCCCAGTCAAAACCTGAAGGTCCAGACAAACTTGCTTCCTATCTCCCCAAGATCAAATCCCAGCACATCTCTGTAATCTCAGTGACAGAAGCCAAATGTAAGATGAGTGATGAGCTGGTACCTTCCAGTACCTCAAGGGGCCTTAAAAAAGAGGGAGATTATAAAAACGGAGTGCCATCCCTGTCCATGGCATGTGGATTGGAAGATCATCTTTAAGGTCCCTTTCAACCTAAACCAGTCCATGACTCCACTTTTCTCCAGATTATATCTGTACCATAGCTGCATGCAGCTTTGCATCTATCCTGTCATTTAAGATACACAACTGTGTAATTAAAAAAATGTTCATGGTTTAATAGATTACTTTCCTTTACAGGGAAAAAAAGCTGAAGTTGCTTTAAGACAGCCAGTGCTGAAGAATTTTAGTCAACAGACCAAACTCATCAGGGTGCTTTTCAAGCACAATGTGGTTCTGCATCATTTGCACTGCTTACTTGCCTTTTTCACCCTGGCAATCTCATTTAAATTATCAGGAGAGCAACCAAAGGAAGGCAAGAAAAAACATGCAGAAATCTCCTGTTTTAGGTATTGACACCTGAAATTGTAAAATCTTGCTGTCTAAGTAAATCTTACTAGGTCAGATGTTCTCAGACACAATGTATAGATGACTGATGAAGTTTTTGTTCACTAGGGCTAAATTCATGGTAAAATTTAGTGGATTTCTCCAGACCAGACTGACCGTGGCAGCTGGGCCTCTCAGTCAGCTGAATCTGGGCACTACATCAGGTTTCACAGGTCAGTCCAAGGCATGGCTTGCTCGGAAAGAGAAATTTAATAAACGGAGGTTGCAAAAAATGAGACTGAAGGGTCTGTCAGAGCAGTGTGACAAATGAAGGAGAGAACTTCCTGAAGCTTACTTGCAAGGTTATGACAAAAAAAAGGCATGCCAGGCCTATAATCATAGAGGAGTAAGACTCACAACACATCTATTAAGCTATCTCTCCTATGCCCCATTTCAATTTAATTTCATAAGCAACAGGAAAAGTTACAGTTTTAAATGGTAGTTTCTAATAATCCTACATTATGTTACAGAATAAAATATAAGAGGTGTAAATGCTTTACTACTATTGTAGAAAGAAACTTTTGCTGTAACATAATTAACAAATGCACACAATTTTTATAAAAGCAGTATGTAAATTTTTTCCCTGCAAGGATGGCTTAATCAATCTTCCCTCATTATAGAGGGAACTCTGTGTACAAGTTTCCCTCACTTTTCTTGTCATATGTAAAATATTTTGATGCCTTTACTTTATTACACCTGCTTCAACTTGCTATTTACTTCTGACAACTGACTCGTATTTTACATTCTCTTTCTGTCCAATGCCTCCAATTATTGACACTCTCTATTTTTGACTATTACCCTGTTTTATAAATTTGGGAGATATTCCAGCAAAGCCTATGCAAATAATAATTGGCATTTTAAAAGCTAGCAAGTTATGCCTTAGGTTAAGTGATTTTAGGAAGCTTCTCTAAGCTAGGAGAATACAGGAGAACCAGATCCAGCAGAATCAATGTGTCATGGTGTTAAACTCCCCTCCCTCCATCCCCAACACAATCCAGACCTCCTGACCATGAACCAAGGAGCCCACAAAGGCAGCTACCCATAGCACTGAAATTTTCAACCCTGCAGAGTAAAAGGGCAGAGTGGCCCTGCAACAACTGGTGTGCTGACACATACAGTT
>NW_005054552.1:241845-257605 GCF_000277835.1 Geospiza fortis | reverse complement strand
TTACAGTTAAGGCAGTTTCCTAAATTTCAAACATTTGGGACCATGAAATACCATATTTTGACTATTCAACTCCTTGGTCCAGCACTCTGGAGCAAAACAAAAATGCTGTATTAAAACAACTGAGTTTCATTCTACTTTCAACTTTCATCCAAAGTTGAAAAAATATCTGCGCAATAATTACCCAAAGCTGTAACTTTTTGTTGGGAAGCTCTAGGCTGAGGCTGTAGAGCCCAGAACAAATTTTTGCAAACACTCTTCTACCAGGTGACAGCCTGGGCACAGAATAACCACTGAACAGAAATATCAGAAGCCTGTGAGGATCTATAATTCACTGAAAAAGAAACTAAAGATGGTCCTTCTAGGCAGGTCTGACAGCCTGTCTCACCTCCTGTCCTCATTTAGAGTTTCTAATCTAAGATTTACACAGGTAAATCATACTACAAGTCATCCATCTGCTGCCTGAACACACCCAAACCCTGAGCTGACCCAGCAAAACTTCAGATCAATTCTGTGCCAAAACAACTGACTGCAGCACAGAGTGTCCTGAAGTGAGGAAGTCATTACACTGTGAACACAAACTGGCACTTTCTGCCCCAGAACCTGCCTGTTTTCAAGCTGGAAGAGAAATACAACAATATTCCCTCACCTTAGGGATTAATTTTAGTTTGTGCAGTATTTTTCTCAGTTATTTACCATATAGAAAAGAACCTGGGAAGTGCACAAGTGTGGACACCCCCCTTCTCACACACACCATGCTCTACATATGAAAAAAAAGTATCTCTCCTTACAGCCAACAATCAGAGATACAAAACTGTGAGCAGTTCAGTTATGGAATGGACAAGTGTCTCACTAGATAAACAGCCTCTCACACAAACATTTTCCTTCTGACACCTTCCCAGAAGACAGAATCAGACTCTTCTCAGAGATGCACAGCAAAAGCTGGGAGGGTGAGAGAAAAAACAGCAAGGGAGATTCCCACTGGGTATTAGAAAAATGGAATTTCACAGAGAAGGTTCTCAAAACTACAACAAAGCAGGGGGGTGTCAGGGGCACCACATTCTCTGTGCTGCCTCTGACCTTTAAAGTGACTTTTCCTAATCGACAGAAACTTTTTTCCACAGAGAGAGGCAAGAATAATCTGGGAGGCAGAAATACCCTGAAGTACAAGTAAAGTTTATGTTAAGAACCTTACAATAGTCATGACTTAAAGACACAAAGGAAACCAGTTACAGGCTATTCAGAGCTGATTACAGGCTGTTCAGATATTTAACAATATCTTGGTTCTTTTGAGCTTAAAACAAACAATTGAAAGTCATCAGATTTTGGAAATTTGTCAATCGCACAACAGCAATTCTGACTTCTCTGAACAAGAACAAAGTTAACACCACACAAGATACCCACATTATTCCACTATAACAATTTCATTAGTAGATTTCAGCTCAACCTCTACGCAACTTTTTGTACACACGTTAGAAAACATTTGGCCAAAGATGGGACTATCATAAACCAAACTGGAATCACTGGGCAGTAAATTCATTTTCTTTGGATTCCTTCAAATCCTTACCAACAGCTCATGAACAACCCAGTGGGCTGTGGTGAAAGACTATGAATTACCCCTTAACTTGTAGAGGATTTTTAAATACTGTGACATCATGTTAATGAAAATTCATGACCTTATTACCATTAAAGGGGATGCTGTGATAAACACGTAAAACAGTCTTAAAATTTTCAGTGTATTTTCTAAAAAACCTTAAAAATTTAGCAAGCAAATTACTGAGAGAGGCTGCCCATGATTAATCAGCATCATTACTGAAAAATCAGTACATTTACCCTCACTGGTGAATGATGACATTCAGGTACCTAAAGAAAGCTGCAGCACCGCCACCTAAATCCAAGCAATTTGCTCAGAAAAAGTGTAAATATTTATACCACCTGTGTATAAATACCTAACAGTTTTCAACATGTATTCATTCTTTTGCATACCAGCTAGAGTGTACCACACACCTATTCCAGATTAAACTTGTATTTATGGAGGTGAGTATATATAGCTTATGACTTTTCCTGACAAGCAACTAAAAAAACACAAGCCAACAAATCCAAGGAAAAAACAAACAGGACCTACCAAAAGAACAGGCAACAAAAAACCCCAAACAACCCAAAAAACCAACCCAGAAACCCAAAAACAGCAAAAAAACCAAACAAAAAAACCTGCACAGCCCCCGAAAAACAACAAACAAACAAAAAACCAACAAAATCACACAAAAAAATCCACCCAAAACCAACCAAAACACCCCCCCCACCAAAAAAAACCCCAAACCAAATCAAAAAAAGAAAAAATAAATCCTCCCCCCCCCAAATAAAAAAAACCTGAACACTGAAGTCAATGTACAGATTAAGGAGGAAGTTTTATACCTGGAAATTGTTCATCAGCCCATAGTGACACTCTGCCCCTGCCTGAGGCTGACAGGATGAGAAGTCATAGTTTAGTTTGCAGGCTGCACTAGTGCAGTTTGCCAGCTCGTTGACAATGGTGTCGTTAACGTTCCCTGTGGCATCTCGAACTACACAGGAACCTGCAATGGACACAACCATTAAAAAGAAAGCATTAGCAAACTGAACCTGAATTTAGGCTATGTGTTAATTCCTTTTTATGTAAGCATGATCTCACAAGCAACATTAAAATACTTCATTTAGTTTTTTAACAGACTACAGTACTAAGCTCATCTTCACTATGAAGAATAAATACAAACAGAGCAACTGCTCCCTTGGCTGAAACAGTCTTTAGTTTTTTTTATTATATCTGATTGTAGGAGGAAACAGAAAGTTTTGCACAGAGAAAAACCATGCCAATAGACTTGCAGAAATTTAAGAGCAGTATCCCTGGCAGTGCCCAAGGCCAGGTTGGACACTGGGGCTGGGAGCAGCCTGGGACAGTGGGAGGTGTCCCTGCCATGGCTGGGGTGGGAACTGGATGAGCTTCAAGGTCCCTTCCAACCCAAGCCATTTTATAGTTTTATGACTTTATACTTTCTTTTTTGGTCAATTTTCCTAGATGAGTGCAGATTTGTTTTGTGTGTATAGATGTTTGCAGGCAGGTATAAATTCTGTTGCAGCTGGTTTTTTTCCAGTCATTATGACTTAGCCAATAAAAAAATAAGTTTCATGAAAATAAGTTTCCTGTTGCCAGCCATTTCCCAATGTTTAAGTAAGCCATCTCCTGTGTGACCATGGTATTTTTCAGGTGGTTTCTTGGTGGAACACAGAAACAGAGTACCATTTCTACAACATTCTTTTATAATAATCACCTTAACTACTGTCTTTTCTTCATGTATGATTACTTTTAATTTTGCTGGTCAAGAAAATGCTGGAGAAACAGTATTTCTGCCTGTAAGTATTAGGAAAAACTAAAGAGTCCTGAAAGACCATTAAGTCTTTTATTTCACGGGGGGTTTTGTCTCATACATGTCAAAAAGTAGGTAAGACTAAGTATTATTTAACATTCTGTGGTCTAATAGTAGAGGTAATCAAACTGTTTGAACACCAGGAAATACTTTGGGGACTGGAATTAAATAAGGAGTGGGGAAAAGTCAACAGAGTCAATAAAACTCCCTTACTTTAATCTTTTAGGAATCTGAATGACAAGAACTGCCTTGCAACAAAACCCTGCGACAGCTAAGACCTAAATTAATTACTTTCAAAAATTAAGTAAGAAGGCAGAGACCTGCTGCAAGTTTAAGTTTATTCTGTAATATTCCCAGGCATCTATGTATGTTGTCTCTCTTCCACGGGGAAAATTAATTCCTGATTAGTTATGCCATATTTAAATTCTTGTGAGCCATCAGACCTTGATGAACAGCCCACCACAACACCTGGCCCCAGTAGGTGGACATTAATTAATCCTTCCACTCCTCATTTCTTTTTTAGTTAGTTATTATGCCTAATTGGTGAAATTACAATAAGTTTCCTACACCAAACCTGTCTTATGGTTTTCTTGTGAGTATGTGTAGGAGCTGAGGTTTTTTTGTTGTTTTCTTGTTTAACTGGGAGTAAGAGCTCTGTTAAGAGGAAAATATTTCCATTTCTTCACCATTCAAGCATTTGCCCCAGCCACTCAAGCAGTATATAATGGATTTGACAACACACTTCTCAGCTGAACTATTTGTATACAACATTTTGTTGGTGACAAGATTGCAGTGGCAGGCCAATTATGCTGAACAACTCATTAAATACCTACAGTGCACTATCACAGCCCTCCTCTTCCTCATTTTGTCGAAGTTCAAACTCAGCTTTGGCAGGACTGTCAAACATGCAATCAAAATATGGCAGAAAGAGACATGGCTGTAGGAATAAACTTAATGTGGTCCTTACTGAGAGAGAATGTAGAACAGGGAGGCAGGGTCTGTTCTCAGCAGAAGACACTTAGATAAAGTAACAATAATAAATGTTACTTTTTCTAAGACTGATTCAGAAAAGTTTTATTTATTTATATGATTCTGGCAGCATTTTCCCTAAAAGTCTTTAGGTCGTCCCTGCTGTGAAAATAAGATTTCACCTTCTCACAGGCATTTACAAGCATGTTCCTGCCAAAGTGAAATAGAGCTTTGGCTGGCTTTAAGCATGAGAAAGTTTACAGCCACCTCTATCAAGTTATCTCCTTAACATACGAATTCCAGAGGTAACACAGCCCTTCAGAGTGCAGTTCAGAGTGTTCAATTTTACTAGTGCTGCAAACACAGTTTGGCTCTCGTGAATTAGTTTTACTTTCATAACTACAGGAAGCAGGTCATAATGCTACTCAGAACTTTGGCTTTTTTTTTTTGTTAGAGCTTCCCTTGTTCTTAAAGTGATAAATGTAGTTCTTTGAAACGTCTCTTCCAAGATTTTTAAGCAAATTTGCCTGTGAAATCTGCCTCCTCATGCCACCTGCTTGTCTGCCTCAGTCCTTTGCTGAATTATGAAACTGAATTATGCATACCAATGTCTCAGTCATCCTTCTGAAATAGCTGCCTAGCTCCAGCAGCAGGATCAATAGTTTTCCTTCTTTCTTTTCTACTCAGTTTAGCCTTCTTACTTACTACAGAGCATACAAATAGTGAGTTAAGTTCAGAACACCTTCCTCCTCCTCAGATGTGACTACTCTGCAACACTTACTAGCCCCTTCACATCTCTAGTGACTTGCTTACCACTCCTCTGGGAAAGAAATAAAAGTATATGTGTTTGTCCAATACTGCTAATCCAACGCCTCAAAAGGAGCTGAATTTCACTCATGATCTCCGACTCCTGCTGCCTTTTTCTAACGAGCAGAATTCAAAGCGTAAGTCAGTACACGGCAGAACATTTCTGATGAATCAATTTCACATCCAGTTGGTTTTGCAAACTGCTTCTTTTGTCACTTTTTATACTGCGTTTTTCATGTTTGGAAGCTGATCAAAGTATTCCATTAATAAGCGAGTATTAACAATAATTTCAGTCTTGTGTGGGTTGAGGTTCCAAAGGATTCAAATTTGGTAGCAAGAGGTCTACGCAGTCAATCTAATTAGGAAATGAGTGTAGCTCATTATGCTGCAGAAAGCACAATCACTACAGAGCAACAATTTGGCAGAGCTACACTCCCACGTTAGCCAACAGAGGCAGACAAGCAAGATTGGTATCTTTGGAAAGGAAGTATCATTAGTGGTAAGATCAATGTCCGCTTAGAAATGGGAATTTCATTCAAAAGGCACCCATAGCTATTATAAAACAAGGTCTTTCATATAAGAAAAGTTATTATTGCTGTCAGAAACTAGTTTGTGTGACATGACTAAAAAATCTTTCCAATCACAGGCCAGAAATGTGCATGATTCCATTATAATCCTGTAATCTTAAAGTAACTAGAATTACTTCAAGTGCCAAAAAAACATAGTAAAGCACTGGTGCTCCACAGCAAGACTGGTATCAACCCCAGGGCAACTTCTACAGAGGATTTCAAACAACTGTGGGGTGGGAAAGACTGGGAAGAGAAGATTCAGATCAGTCTGTGATTATTTCTCCTCTTTACAGAAGAACGTGACACTTCCAAAGTGGGGTGATGAGAACCTGAAGGCCCTTCTTGGTCTCCTCCCTCAGCTGGAGAATTACTGCTCAAACATCCTCACCACGGTGCTCTCTGATCATCCCACAGCTCCCTGCAGGTATGTGGCTGATTACCATAATCCTCAAAACAATACAGGTGTTTTTTTCAGTGGGTATTTCCTGAAAACATGCTTTTCTAATCCAGGGATTATCCCACTGCTAAACTGTAAATCCTTTAATGTAAATAACTGCAACAATGAGGCAACACCGACAGAAATCTTCTGTCATCTTTAGTCTGAAGCAGTCACTTTTCTTAGAAAAGCATCAGTTATTTCACAAAATTATACAACCAGCTGAAAACTGAATCTCCCAACAGCAAAACCAAGAAATCTTTGGCTATTACTTTCCCATGCAGGAAAGTCAATTACATAACGACTCTGCATAACAAATTACATAAAACCAAATCAAAACACATCCTCGGAACAAACATGAAAGGATAAAAGTTAAAAACATTCTCTATTTACCTACAGATACTGCAATTCCTGCGTAAACCAATGTAGTGATTAAGATGGCCAACAGCGTTCCTTTAGGTATGGCTGACTGAGGATCCTGAAAGAAAAACGTCAGTGGACAGTGATGACAGAGGCCAATGCACACTTGAGTGGTCATGAAAAATGTCTTTAATTCACTACTCACCGCAAGGTCCCCTGAGATATTTGCACCAGCAAGTATGCCAGTTGCAGCAGGGAAGAAAATAGCAAACACAGAAAAGAAAGTTTCCTCTTGTCGGAAATCCGGCCCAAAATTCTCCATGAATATGTCGGCTGCAGGGGAAGATTTAAGTCTGTCAATATTCACATGGAAGCTGAAGTATGAAACCATTCCAGCCACTATCAGACCAGTAAAAAAGCTGACAGTCACAGGACCTTCTAAAAACTAAATGTAGAACATTTAAGCCCTAATTCATCACTTCAACTCAAAGTCAACACAGTAAACTTAAGCAGATTTAAATGTTAAACGTAAAAAATGTAAAAAATACTTACAGTATAATCCACCTTTTTAAAATTTAATATATATTCAATATTAAGCAATACTCAAGTTTTGACCCAATTGAAGGAGTTACAAGAAATCAGGAAAAGTCTCCACAGTTAAACAGGACTATAACATATACTAGATGTTTAATTTAATAACAGCAGCTTATTTTGCAGAGGAAGGAATTGTTTACCATACTGTAAACTGTTCCAACATACCATTGTAACCAAAGAAACCTTTGGGCTTCTTGCTCTCCAGAGGAATAAATGTTCCTATGACAAAGTCTCCAATAGCAAGAATGAGGATCACCAGCAGGACTATCTGTGCCTGAAACACAATGACTGCTGTCAGACAGGAGAACTTGTTCTTTTCATAGTATCAAGTGCTGTGCTGTAAAATGTAAATGTTTACTTGATTCCAAATTCAGCTTCACCTTCTCAGCATGTTCTCTGCAAAAAAATGAGGAAAGCTGGAAAGAACTTGTACAAGGATTTTTAATTACGAAATAGGAATAATTTCCAAGTTTTATGCCTCATCAAAAAGGTTTCTTATTACTAAATGCCTCAAATTATACTTGTAAAGACAAAATGCTTAAAATTACTAATTTCTTTATATATAAGACTTCCAGAAGGAATGCTTTTGAGGAGATTCAAGAAGTTTACATGAAAATAGCCAAACGCAACACAAATGCTACTGCATTACTAGCCATGGTAATCCTTTGTCTTATACTTTAGTATGTGGTATTTTCTAAAAATTTTGTTACATCCAGCATGACACAGCTCTTGTTTCCTATTTTATGCAAGGAAATAGTTTATTTTGCTACATTCTCATGTTCCCAATCCATACAAAGGAAATTAAACTGCAAACTGCAACAATTATTAGTTAATTCCTAGTTTTGACACTTCTTTTATTACAACCTAGATTTTTAGTCACTTTTCTGCAGAACTATTGTAAGCCCTACAAGTTGAACAAGAAGTACTTTAAACCATCCCACACCTCTAAAGTGTGTACAAAGATAAATCTAGGTACTGTAAAGATGATTCAAGTCCTCCATTTAAATAAGCAATCACACTGCTGTTATCTTTTGGGTGATCTGATTCCTTAGAAAGGAATGCCAGTAGCTTGGGGGAAGCTATTCACAGACCTTTTCCAGGCCCAGGATCAGGAGTTAATATGCAATATCACCGTAGCATTGTTCATGCCTTCAAAACAAAGTTTTCAGCTCACACAGCCTCTCAGGAAAACAGGGTGGAACCGATTTAAAAGTACACCAGAAGAAAAACAGTTTGTGCCCTGTATTTAAATCTTTGTAATGCCTCAAAAATAGGTGAAAGGTGTGAGGATACAGCTGGGTGTTCGCAGAACTCTTCAGTACGACAGAAACATAAACATGAAGTTATCACAGAGCAACTGCCACAGGTGGATTTTTCCAGTAACTAACTAGGCTTCTCCCTGAAGCTGAATACCTTACTCAAATTCCAAAGTCTGAAAGAATGGGCTTCTAAGACTTAACACAAGGAGCTGCGTAGGGAACACCACAAACTCTAAAAAGCCATTTTTTAAAGCAAACTTCCCTGGAATCAAGTCCAGTCTCTCCTCACTTTTAGATCTGGTTCAAAGGCATTATTCTAGATTCCACTGCTCCATTTTCCAAGGCATTATTTAAGACATGGCTAAGGCACAGGAGAAGACCAGAGATCAAGAGGCACTGGTGTTTTGCTATGCTGAGTTCTGTGTTAGCCCACATGAAATGCTTGTTTGACAGGTTCAGTTGCCAATCATTGCTCCCACTTGTCTAGTTCCATGGCAGAGAAACCAAGTCTCGACTTTTACATTGAGGACAGGACTTTTGAAAGCTACCCCCAAAATAAGGATGGCACTGCAGTAATACCACATTTCAGGTTTGATGTAGAAACATTAAACAGGGGTATTTTCTTGCCAATTATTGTTATATAACTGCTCAAGCTACATAGTAAAATGAAGATACTCCTTGTGTCTTCAAGTAGCAGCAGCAAGAGGATTATTAACAAATAATTCTTTCAAAACAGTTCAGAATAAGGAGGTCAGCACTGTTTGCAATTGGGTGTAGAAAGAGAGCATCACAAATTCAAGTTATAGACAGTGAAGGGCTACTTGAGAAAGGTAAACAGTTTCTACAGAAGTTCAATTTAGAAGTTCATGCCCAAGTCAATTTCTGTAAGTTTTTTTTCCCCAGTAGATCAAAGCAATGCACTTGATCTTCACTCAATTCTTCTGGGATCCCTATTTCTTGGAAGCAACAACGATAAAAAACAAACACTGTCATTTTTATTATAAATAGCATCATCTTCTTGATGCAGGATCACAAGAAACAACACTTCATGAGGAGGTTCCTTCATCTGCCTCTCAGTCAAGAAAATAGGAGCTACTGTGATATAAACATACATTGGGAAGAAGCCCCAGTGAGAGGCTCTTCTCCATTTTTTTTTGAGCACATTAAGGACAGATATTCATAGAAAGCCTACAAGGCGCAGGAACCAGAGAGCAAGCTACAGTGCCTCATAATGCCAAGCAGAAAACTGGTAAGGCAGAAGAGCTTCTCTGTTAAGATCTCTTCAGTCAGAGCTGACCTAAGACTGTGCAGCCACAAGGTGAGGGAAGGAGGTTTTCCCTCCTACACATTCATCACCACCAGTGTTCAAAACCCTTCTCCACGCTGGGTCTAGTGAATGCATCCCACTGTCTGGCTGTTTCCAGGTGAAAATCAAACCAGAAGAGAGTGAAAGAGAAGGGAAGCCAGCCCCGTGTTTTTCATCCTCAGAATCTGCCTAAAGTGCTGAAGTTCTTACCTTTTCTTGTACTGTAATTGCTCAGAAGAAATACCATTAATGTATTTGACAATGTCATTAAGAGTGCATTATGCTGGAGTTTAGGTTCTCATGGATGCTTAAGCTTCCAGTGAAGTGTTTTAAGATCTGAAATGCTGTTCAGAGCTGCACATGCTAGTGCCAGACCAAGAGCTACTGCATAAAAGTCAACTGAGTTCTAATGTACCATCATGCAATACTGAATACACCGAATACACTAAAAATAAATCAGACAGCTAAGGTACAAAAATGGAATAAAAATTATGAAGCAGAGAATTAAAAAAAAAAAAAGACGGGAAATCCTTACTTTTGCTTCCCACTCCATTCCTGCAATGGAAATGCCCAGCAGTATAACCACTGTGATAGCTCCTATGATTCTGATATCATTCATTTCATCGATCATCAACGTTCCATTTTCCTAACAAAACAAACAAAAAATACACAGTCATATACTTCATCAGGTAAATACCTTCCCTAAACAACAGCATTCTATTCACTATAATTTATTAGTAGTTAACCTGCACACCACAAATTTACTGATTGTAAACCCCCTTTAAGGATACAAGTAATCTGGGTTTTGTCTTGTGTTTAAATCAATGAATCTTCCAAATGGAAACCACAGTGGCTGCTCAGCCTGGAGAAAAGGGAGCTCAGGGAGACTTTACTGCTATCATTTAATATTTAAAGGAGGCTTGCAAGAAAGATGGGAACAGAGTTTTGGATAGGGCTTGTGGTGACAGAACAAGGAAAAATGGTCTTAAAGTAAGAAAGAAATATTTTGCGGTGAGGGTGGGCAGGCCCTGGCACAGGGTGCCCAGAGAAGCTGTGGCTGCCTGGATTCCTGGAAGCGTCCAAGGCCAGGCTGGATGGGGCTTGGAGCACCCTGGGATAGTGAAAGGGGTCCCTGCCCATGGCAGGGGGTGGCACTGGGTGGTCTTTAGGGTCCCTTTCAACCCAAACGGTTCTGTGATTCTGCCTGGATGGGAGATGGACTAGGTGACCTTGAAATGTCTCTTCCAAACCACACCGTTTTATGATCAGATGAATCAAAACCCAAGTATAATCTCTAACTTTATATGTCAAGTATATACTTTATATACTCAAACATTCTATATGACGTGTAAAACTTTATCTGTAAAGTATAATCAATATAAGCACTGTCATCCACGTACCTTGAGTAACTCAACAACAGTCTCTGCAAAACCAACGACATACATTGCCACTGCCACAGCATTGGCAAATGCAAAAATAAGACCTATGGCACCACCAAACTCTGGCCCCAGACTTCTGGAAATTAAGTAGTATGCTCCTCCTGAAAGAAAAAAAAATACAAATGACAAAAAAGTCCTCTACATGATAGAGCTTATAACAGCATATAAAGCCATCAGTCATTATAAAGTCATCAGCACTTTAACATTTACACAAGCCAGAACCTACTCACTCTTTATTCCCTGGTGTATTGGAAAATAACCCTTAACTCAGTATTTTAGGGACAGACATGTTGAAGTTTCAGGAATGTATTTCAAGTTCTTAGGAAAAGAGACCAGTTGGAAATAACCATCATTCATGCACCGCCTCATATTACTGCATATTAGGTATGCAACCAGTTCTATGGTCAAAAATCTGTAGAACACAAGCTGCAGTGTAACTGGGCTTTTTACTTCAAACTCCTCAAAGTACTTGTGCAGTCAAGATCAAGGAACTGGCTAGGCAGACTGCAATAAACCCACTGAAGTTCCAAATTTCCAAGACCTGTTTCTATAAGTTCTGTTGTTAAATGAATTTTCTGTCCTCCAATGGGACTCTCAAGAGCCTGTTCTTTGTACTTTTGAGCTGGATGAAAACAACAAACCCCATATGACAAATGAAAATCTGAGTATCTGGAGTATTAGAGGAAGGTAAGGTTTAGAAAATGTAGCAAAGGCTTATTCTTCAAACTTAAGGTTAAGCTTTCTAGAATCCTCCAGCTCCAATCTGAAATAACTGAGTGCATGTTAAAAATCTTCAACAGAAAATGCTTTATTTCACTGCATTAGACTTCTTGTGCAAATCCTACATATGTACCCAGCTCGGCCATACTCTGTATTTCTTATGTACCATTAAAAAAAAAATCTTACTGTAATATAACATTTTCATAGGAACAACTGTTCCTATGAAATTCTACAGTTCTTCCAATTCAGGACTTCAAATTTTCTAATGAAGTACTTACTGTTTTTCAAGAGTGACTTAAAAAAGAAAAGAAGCTCCTATATGGATAGGAAAACCTGATATACATAATAGAATTAAAAAATAGAAGGGCATTCAGAAACTAAACTTGACATAATGCTAACACTCATAGCTGATTTTTCCCATTGGGTCTGGTTACTTTGTGATAGTGAAGCTTTTCTCTTCATTCTTAATCCTAATGAAGATAGTTTTATAACCTCCTACTTTAATTCCACCACATTTTTTCCCTAGTAGCTGCCCTGTAATGTCATGAAGCAGTCTGATCGTGTCAGAGGCAGCAACCATTTCCAAAAATAGCTGACAACACCACATAAACCATGGAAGAGAATGAAAACCATCACCCTAGGGAAAGCTGGAGCTAACAGAGTTTGGAGAGTTACTTTTGTGAAGGTTTATTTCAGGACATGAACACATACAAGCACACTCTTAACCAACCAGTGCAGCTCAGGAGAATATTAAGACCCTACTCATTGCTCGATATGTAGCCTTAAAAATGTTTGTATTACAAACATTTACACCAATGAAGTTCCTTTTACAGCATAAGAGCAGGGTACTAGTTTAAATCTAATTAGTAGGCTACCTACTGACTTTTTGTTAATTACATGACTGTTTAATCATACACAGAACACAAGGAAGGCTTTGCTCTTCAGCAACAATAAAGTGTGCACTCAAGAGTGAGGAAAGCTTTAAAAACTTCATGAAAATAGCATTACCTCCTCTTACAAATCCATTTGTGGCTATTGCTGAAGTAGACAATCCTGTAATAGTCGTCACAACAGTGGCCATTCCAATCACCAAGACAGAGAGACCTTTTGGGAAAAGAGAAAGAAAACACTGTAAGCCCTGCAGTATTAAAGACTACAAAGCTTCAGCTTAATTTCATTTAAATACTCAAGTCTTGCAAGTAGAACACAAATTTACTCTCAAGCAAAAGGCCTCCTCTTTCGTCATAAGGATAAAAATAAAACTGGGCAAAAATTCCTTTTAATCAGCAAGGTAAGAGCTGTATTCTAGAGATCAATCCAACACTTGAGTCTTTGAAAAGATTTGCTTATATACTACACAGTCTATATGCAGGGTTTAATAATTAAAGATCAAAAGTTTATCTCTGCAGTTCACTGAAGACTTACAAATGTCAAGTTTAAAGTACTTGCCTTAAACCTAAATGAAAAAGTCTAAGTAACTGGTTGAAGTTTTTGATACCATAAAAATTGGCAATATTAAGGTAATTTCCTATTCCTGTTTAAAGTAAAAGCTCAGGATCAACATCTCTAGGGGATCACATTTGAAAGTCACTGAAATAAAATTACAGCATTAGTCTCCATACCTATCCCAGCTTGTCCTACAATCCATGATAGTCTGATGAAGAGCATCACACCCCAAATATTTAACATACATCGTACCTATGATAAAGCAGAAATATAACATAGATTAGAAATATAACACAGACTGCATCTGCAGTAATTTTCATTAATTCTTCCTTTCAGTTTTTAACGTTCTTGAAATTATCTTGCCGTATTTCCTCACTTTTCAAATTGCTGTATTTCCTCACTTGTCAAATTATTTCACAAAAATATGATGCTATCATAAAAGTTTAGGTTTGGCTAAAAAAAAAGGGACTTAAATATGATTAAAAAGTTACTACCTTAAACACAGAATTAAGAGTAGTTCAATATCTGACACTTGCAGTATGCCATAAGCAAACAATAATAATAATTTAGACCCTAACCTTAGGATCCATAATCCATGCTACGGAATACATGACTTAAAATAAGACAGAAGTCTATGATGATTGTGAGGTCTAAAACCCCAGTTTGCATGTCCCACAAACCTCTCTCTCTCTCAAAAAAAACAACCATGCACTAAAGCAACATCCTACTAAATAACTTACTCTTCTTAAAAGAACAAAAACCCTGCTGCAAGTTTGCATTTCTGTAACTTCTGTATCTTAAAACACATCTGCACAGTAACAGGATGGAAAGGTGGGAATTTTTTTTTTTTTAATTCTTGTATTTGTAACTCATAGGTCTCAATAAAAATAGAGTTTGCTTGTTCAGAATTTAGACAGGAGACTAAAAACAGATCTTGGGTCTCTCTCTTCCCTAAAGAGTAATATATCAATCCTACAAAAAAGGAGATAACCTCTCCAAACCACAGAAGTACAGCATGCATTTTTCTACTACAGTATCTTTTTCCTTCTTGGAAACCATGCAATATAAAAACTCTTAAAACCTGTGCTAAGAAACCATAAACCCTTAAGAACTTAAAGCCCTGAAGTATTTATTGCCTTAAAATTCAGTTGAAATAGGAGCAACCCTTGCTAAAATTATTGCATTTATCACACCTCTCATACATGTCATCTTTATACTACACTATCATAATGCCTGCCAACAAAGAAGGTGGTTGGAAAGATTTGTAAGAAAAGATCAGCACCTGTAAGGAACTGAAGAACTACATATCAAACTTACCAGCACACCTTTAATCCAGCCAAACTTGACCACCCCTTTGCTGTCAGGTGTGTAAGCAGCAGCTGCATCCCCAGCTGGTGTGCCCTCCTCACCATTTGCGTAGCCATCCTCAAAGGGCTCCTTTGAAAAGCCAAAAAAAGTTTGTATTTTGGGTGACTGACAGAGCAGAGTGGGCATGTGAAACTCGTAAAAAAAAAACCCCATCTTTTACAGAAAATAAAAAGCAAGACATGGCCGAAGTTTTGAGTTGCTCCTTTATGTCCCTTGCATGATGCACATCTCGGATTTAAAGGAATGTAAAACAAACTTACAAGAGCAAACTGTTAACAGCCAGTGTGGGAAGTATATTCAAGAATTAGCTCCAGATCCCCAAAAAACTCAAACACTCGGTCTGTAGAAAAAGAGCTGGAAGATTTCAAATGCACAAGAAATTTTACTTCTTAATCTGAAAGCATAGAATGCTCTACCACAAGGTACTGTCTCTGCTGTAGCGTTTCCTGACGGTCAGATGTAGCTGTCATTTGATCAATTTTTCAGGAAATAAATTATTCATTTCCCTGAAAACTATTCTACTACTCTTTGTAAGGTGATGCTGCCAGAAAGAAGGATGGGAGATTGGCGTTTCAGGGAAAAGAAGGGAAGAGAAGTCTCTTCCCAAACACTGCTCTCCATTTAAATGGGAAAGATCACACATGGAGAAAACATCAGCCCCATGGACAAAGGCCGACTCATGTCTTTTATTTACAATTCAACTCTCAACTTCAAAAATGCAGAAAACCACAACTTTAAACATAATTTGAAAATATATGTGTATACACACACATATATGCTTGCTTAAAAGGCAATTTTGTTTTGCCAAGCCAGGCAAGCACCAGAACATTTAAACTCAAACATTTCCTACACTTGCTGTAAGAAAGCAAGAAGCACTCTAAGTTAAGTATGTTAGTTTATCCAAGGCAACAAGTATTAAGAATGGATACAGTAGAAAGACCCTGAACAACATTCAACAAACCAGCTCAAGCAGCATACTGTGAAGCAGCCTGTATCCCAGGTCTTAGAAGACATTTTAACAATTTGAGATTCAATCCCAACGAGGTAAAGGGCAAAACCTACTTCTGCTAAGCAAGACACAAAATA
>NW_005054552.1:227530-241816 GCF_000277835.1 Geospiza fortis | reverse complement strand
TCTACTCTTGATATATTAGTACCAGATACATCCTCAGCACAGGGTTCAGAGGAAATATTTCTTTTTCTGTTATGAACGGTGACATCCATAAGCTCTTATTATCAGCAGTAAGTATACAAACCAGATTTTTAAAAACAGATTATGTCAACCTTATCCAAAGGTCAGTAGCACAGACTCATGCCAGTGCTTCTCCCACTGATGTGGAATTATTAAATTCTCATAGAAACAGATACACCTGCAACACATCTGGTGATCCTGTAAGGCACAAGCCTTCTGCTGTTATGCAGAATCATGATCAGTTTCCAGATCATCACCTTTAACAGTTTACTCTCTTAAAGTGTATATTATATTGCCTCCAGAAGGGATTACAATTTAAAAAAAGACACCTTATGTATTTTATATATATAAAATATTTTTTCGTGTGTGTGTGTGTATATGTATTATATACTGTATTATATACACTAAACAGAGGACAAATAGAAACCTGACCAGGAGTTACCCAGTTTGCTGAACTGCAGCTTTCCTGGGTAGAACTAATGGGCTGTAATTCTTGGGAGATTTGCACAGCCTTTGACCAGATGAATCTATTGATTGCTGATTATTTGTATTCAGGCACTCAAGCCAAATCAAGTAGTGGCATGTAATCATTTGGAGTGGTAAGAAGAACAGCGAGGACCAAAAAGAGAATTACAATGCTGCTACATTTCAGAAATGCTGACCTGCCTGAACCAGAACTAAGAAAATGTCTCCTACTCAAGCCTGAGGTTCATGCCAGAAGAGGATGAGCTGACCACCTACCCTGCACCAATAGCTTAGAAGTGCAGAATAAAATGTAAAAATCCCTCTAAGCATTAATATACCCCTTTATGACTTCTTTCATATGTGGGGAGGAAACACAGAGAAAAAAGATGCATTAAAACAAGGGGCAGATTATAAACATGTTCATAACCGTGCCAGAACCTCCAATCAAGCATGAGACAGTACAACCACTTATTACTTGTTCATATAAAACCCATTCTTATTCCTCACAGAAAACCACCACATTATACTTGGAACAAACTCTATTTTAAACCATTACATAAAGGAGTCACATTCAAATTATCTAAACAATTTTTAAGCTTTGGCCAAAAAAACTTGCCAACATTAGATAACATCTTCCGCTATTACAACAACACGCATCATGTCTGTAATAAGAAATAACAAAATTGTTCTCTGAGAAGACTGGTCAGGAAGGATCAAGGAAGGGTAGGAGGAATCTTTATCTTCATATCTTAAAACAGTGAAATGTGAATAAAGTGGTTAATGCCTTTTTTTTTTTTAACAAGCTTGGAGTTTGCTGCAAGTTCAGGTTTGGTAAGAAGGTGGAGAAATATCTTTGTATCTGGTCTAAGAAAGGATCACATACTTAATCATGTGAGCATGGCAGGCAAAGTATTGGTAAAACCTGCACACATCACCAATGTGACCCCCAAATGTCATCCCAAAACCTCAACCACCATGTGGCAGCTACACATTTTCCTGTAGTGCTCAAACAAGCCCACAGCTCAGCCTGCTGTGTTCTGGGGAGGAGACAGATAATGGGTCACAAATGGTATTCTGAGTTATCAGTTACCAGATCAGCTCCAAGACACTGCACACTGTGAACACAGGCAAGTTTTGTTCTGTATGTCTCGTCTCTCCACACCGTGCAATATTTCTTAGGAAAACATTTTGAGGCACAAGCAAAATGTAATAACTGAAAGGTTATTCCTGGTTATCAGTGCTGGTGGGTGCCCAATAAAGCAGCACTGAGAACAGATATTACAGAGTGTGGGCACAATGGAATTTCACTCCAGAAGGCTCCAAGTTCAGCCCTCTAAGGCGATATTAAGAAAGAACCACTGTGGTCTCAGCTGTAAATCAAGCAGGCGTAGTATTTTTCATGCTCGTGTTCATGAGGAAACAATGCTTCTACTCAAGTCAGACACTGAATGGAAAAAACTGCCCTAGCACTATTTTAGAACAGCCAATACATGCACGATAAGATCTTCATAAACAGTAAAAAACACTAACACACTGTGGATTTGGAGGGGGTGTAATAGAAGGGGAAAGAAAAGGGGACTTAGCATTTCAGACCATAAACAACCTTATTAACGCAATTCTTAAAACAAAATGATTAATCCAAAAATAGTCATGGTGTTCATTTGCATTGTTAAGGGAAAAATAAGGTATATTTACAAGCTGACAATTCTATCACACACTGACAGGACTTCACACAAGAAACAGTTAATTTCTGCTCCTACACAGATAATCTACTATTTCATCTCCAGTGTTGGATCATAACAATAAGTTATTTGTGACAAACTGTGAATAGCCTCCACATCTACTAGACATAGATTAGTAATGAGAAAATACTTGATATTCTGGTAGAGGAGATCTGAGATTTTTCACAAACAGCCTGTAATACACTGATGAATCAAAAAGTTCGGTGAAAATTGCTTTATTTAAGAGTTCTTAATAGTGGTGTATGTCATGCAGCGTATTTTTTTTTTTTTTTTTGTGGTGAAGTTATCCAAATCCCATCTTAATGGCAACATAGTTGGGCTATGTTGCACTGTATGAGGTAATACCAGAATAAACACACATGAAGTCTTGTTTCTTTTCAAGAATCACAACTTGGAAGCCACAAGTAAAGGGCAGGACCACCAGCAAGTCTGTACGTAAAACTATTTTCTGGATCTCCAGGCAGACTGCTGTCACTGTGAACTGCCTGATTTGGTGTGTTCCGAGTAGTCCTTGACTTCTTTAGCTAATCCTTCCCACTGCTATTAGTCCTGTGCAAAAACAGGAGGCCAGAGAAGCACCTCAGACTACAGCATTTAACTGCTTTTCCCATTCCTCAAGTTTGGCCAGTTACAGATTTAGCACATGCCATGTAATATGAGGCTCTTCTCACACAATCTCTCTAGAAAGGCTTCACAACAGCAGCTTCTTCTCATCTTGGCAGGACGCAGCACTGAAGCTGGTTTCAACAGTTTATATTATCATAATGCTAAAAATCAAGAGCCTAATCTTTTCAAGCTGCAGCTTCTGCAAAGAAATATAAAAATGGCCTTCCACTACATCAAATCAAGCTGCTTAAAACTGCTTTGTACCTGCATTCCAAATTCTGATACTATATCCTGATACATACTTTATTCTGATTACATACCTATATTCTGATAATGAGCTCAGTAAGTTCTCTCATGCTTACTGAGAACAGAAAAAAAAATAAAGGAAGCTACCCTGAGAACCATCTTTGCCCAAAGAGTAGTGACAGAACAATTCTGTGCTCATACATCTTCTGCAGTCCTTCACTGTTGCTCACAGCTCTACTGCAACCTGTTCACTAGCCCTTACAACCACCATTTCTTGTTTCCATCTCCCAAAGGTTAATTTTGTAGGCATTGCCATTTTAAGATGCTCCTTATTTTGTGGAAGGGAAGAAGTAGTAAAATGTATTGATCCAGATGCAGCAGGCCATCTGTCTCAGAGGAAGAACCATTATTTGGAGAGATTATACTCCCATATATCCCAACTCCAGTCCTGCACACTATTAAGACTATGGCTACAAAACCTATTTTTTTCAAAATTAACACAGTTCAAAACATACATGAATAAAGAGCTCATAAACATTTGCTTTGCTTTTTTTTCTTTCCTAATTAAAGGATACTTTAGCCAGAGCACAGACATAGTAAAAATGACAGAATAAGAAAGCTACCAAGTTACATAAGAATTACTAGACATTTTGCCTCAAATGATGGTAACACTTCAAAGGATTTTTAAACACTACCAAAGATCTTTTCCTTCAAAGAGCAAATGAACTTTTGGACTCCAGCTCCCACCACCTGTGACACTTCCAAGGAGCTGAATAAAAGACTTTAGAAGTGCTAAATGTATTTCATGCATAGAATAACTATGAATAATAGAATAATCCTGCTGCTATGGTGTTTACCTCTTATATAACAGAACTTTTGAAAACAGTCTGTACTGGTACAAGTGTGATGCTGTTTGATAAAGAATAAATAATAAGCTAGGTATTAAATGCTGCCTGAAGGACACCAAGCCGTACCAAATGCATCTGTTCTTTAAACATTACTTTTGCAGCATGTTAATGTTTGTAATCATAAAATTCCCAGTTTTTGTCTACAAGTCAGTTTGATAAGCTGTTTTTATCTCTTACTGCTTTATCCACAGTTGTAAAAGAGATCAAGAGGACTGAGCTTCCTTTCCAAAACACCTAAAGCTCCACTGAATGGTTTTAATCATATTGTTGCCCAGGGACACCAGTCAGTCTTATGATAAGTCCTTTATCAAGAAAAGCCTTGAATTTGGTTGCCTGAGATTCCAGGTAGTGAAATACTTAAATACACAGGAGGGAATAGAAGTTTTCACCAGTCTTTGACCCAGGCTAGCGACACCCAGTACTGTCTGTAACCATTTTTTCAGGAAACCACTTCTCAAGAGGGATACTATTTCTAACTTTGCTTGTAAACTACAAATCACAGTGAGTTTTTAACACTAAACTTGGAAAACAGCTCTGCCAAGTCTGACAGTTTTCAAGTGGTTTTTATTCCTGTAAGGGAAACAAACAACTCCAAAGGGAGGAAGTACCACTGGTAATAACTTTTAAAAAAATCTCACTCTATGGAACGTTCTCTTAAAAAACAACCTGACTGGTCAGTATTTTGTAAACTAGTCCTGCTCTGCTGGAAGAAGGATGGTGTCTGGTATGGAAGCTAAGAACAACTCTCAACTAATGCCTTGTAACTGGCCTCATACTGATGAAAGCAATGAAAGTGTAAATTCTAAAACAGACGTAACAATCTGAATCTTTGGTAATTAAGACAGGGCTACCCCTCACTTAGAAACTGCTACTCAGAAAGCCAGTATCTTCCACAGAACACCTGGAGCAACTGACAGATTTCTGATTATTTATTATTAAAAACAGTTAACCATGCTAATGAAAAAGATTCAGATGCTCAGGTTTTTCAGGAGTTAATGGAAAGCTTGTCTGATCATCATTGCTCCCAGGGGGGAAGAAAACCCAGTCAGGTAACACACAGAAAAGAAAACATGGCACAAAGACATGTTCAAGACATCTAAGTCTGCCTAACACCTTCTTAGCACTTTCTTCAAAGAACTAACTCAAAAAATGAATACTATCAGGGAACAATGACTAGTCATTGCTGTTGACAGCAGTTCAGAAATTTCAGCAGTCATATTAGGTATTTTACTACTTGGTTATGAAACAGGAATGAATTATAAATTCTATTAGCAAATTTGCCATAATTCCCACTCCAGTGTCTTTACATTCATAACTTTAAAAAGCCTACCAAGCCATTAAATGGCATCCAGAAGTTACCTAGAACAGCAGGAGATAAATTGCCCAGATGAAACACAGTCAGTTCTTAAACCTCAGGATTCCATGGATTCAAACATAAACAGCTTACAATCACTGGTTACTCACCTCAATCAAAGGAAATCCTTTGTAGGTTTGCAGCCAAGAGACCAAAACTTAAGTGCTTTGACTATATTACTTTCTCTACAATTATACATTTAAAATATAGTAGCAAATGCCTTTGGCATCCACTTCCAGAGATTTTAAAAGAGATTGCATCAAACACTGAACATAAATGTTATCTTAAGCTGAAATTAAAGAGTGTTGTACTGTGATTGCAGCAGAGCAATTTTAAACAGAAGAAATTTATAGTTGCAATTAACATGTCAGCTGAAGGATTAGCTATGTGTCTCTGCCATCAGCTTGTATTTCTGTCTTGCACACTGCTTTTAATAGAGAAACACTAAACAGTGTGGTTTTTTATGTGCGTGCACATATATATTGTATATATAATGATTTAAAAAGCCATTTTTACTTTAATTATTTTAAAGGGATAATCATCCACTCATCCCCCAGCTCTTCCATGTAGTATGATGTATTAACTAAGTTAGCAAGACTTAATCAGGAAACTTACTCAGGATTTACAACTAAGCTGAAATCAATTGCCTTTCTTTCAAGGTGGTATACTTACAAATAAAGAGATTTATTTATGAAGATTAGCACTACTTTAATGTCTTACTTGAACACAGTTTTCTTGACAAAACTCTAAGCTTATTACATGAAGGCTACATCCCTCTGAAGCAGTTTTGACATGGGATAAAGCAGCAAAGTTTTGTCGACATGTACAGGTATGCAAGACCAGTATCCTACCAGAAATATAAATAATATTTGCTTTCCCCCCCTAGCATAAACATTAATTAAAGAATGAGAGCACTCTGCAAAACAAAGAAAACTTCCCCACATCTTTACATCTCGATTCATACATCCCTGCTAAGCACAGGAAGGTGTGAAAATTCTGGGCAAGCTGATCATGAAAATTAGAAACAATCAAGAAAATGCCTTTGTTCAGTAGCTTTGCAGTGTGGAAAACCCAAATGCTTATGAACTGCACTCCCAGAAATTTTGTAGCTAAAATAAGGCCTTCCTGCCAAAAAACCAAACTTCCCCCCCAAAAAAAGCCCAAATTTCCTTTTCCAGTCTCTCCAGTTCTGGTTAACAGAAAGCTGCAGGAAGTATGAATTCCTGCACAAGTGTAGGGGCAACCAAACCCTTAAGTTTAAGGGAAAGAATCTTCTTCACACCTCAAGAATGCACCTTCATTTCTGCACTGATGTTACGACCCTTCCCAGAACCACCACTGCACTCTGAATGATCTACGGAAGTAATTATTCCTTACTGTGCACTGACTGCAATATTCCTTTGGATATCCATTGTCCTGGAAGGAGTAACCACACTTCACAGGAGAAGTGGATCCAGGCTCTGAACATGGGCAGTTTTCACATGAGTATCTGAAACACAGAAGCCTGATACACCCCAGGATGAAGCAGATGCAGCACTTGATTGCATAAGAGCTGAAGTAAATCCAATTAGGAAGCCTCCTGAAGAGAAGTTTAGCATATTCAAGTGTAGTCCAAGAAATACAATGTTCTGCTATTAAGTACAAAAGAGAATCCATTTCAGTCTTGTCAAGAAGTTGTTTTGGACACATCAGATTTCCAAGTCATCATAGTTTAACTCCAGCAGCCCAGCCTCAAGCAGCCACTCACTCATTCCTCCACCAGCAGGACTGGGGAGAGAAATGAAGAGTAAAAATTCACAGGTTGAGGTGAAGACAGTTCAACAGTGAAAGCAAAAGCCACACACACAGAAGCAAAGCAAAACAAGGAATTAATGCCCCGCTTCCCATGGCTGGGCAGCGCCCTCCAGGAGAGCAGGGTCCCATGACACCAGAGTGACTTGGGAAGAGAAACACCATCGCTCCCAATGTCCCCTTCCTCCTTCTCCTCCCGCTTTTTATACTGAGAACGATGTCACATGGCCTGGAACATCCCTTGGATCAATCTGGGTCACTGTCCTGGTTGTGTCCCCTCCCATGCACCCCCAGCCTCCTCACCAGCGTGGCCACAGGAGGAGCAGGAAAGGCCTTGGCTCTGTGCAGGTCATGCCCAGCAAAAAGAAAAACATTTCTGAATTACCAACCCTGTGCCCAGCACAGATCCAAAACAGAACTTCACACCAGCTACTGGGAAGGAAATAAACTCTACCTCAGCCAAAACCAGCACACAAGTCATCTATTCTCCACCCCAAAATGAAGGTTAATTTGAGGCATTCTCGCTCTTGTCAGCTTTGGGTTTTCATCTACTTCTGAAAAACATGGTGCACTTTCTATTCAAGAAGTAGGAAACAGGAGCAAATGACTCTACGCAGCAATAGTAAAACCCTAATAAAACATCCCATTTCTTTAAGAAGCCTAACTCCAACATAGCAAGTTCCTGAAAAATTACATTTTACCTGTTGGCTTACCACAGACTAAAAAGCCCATTGAAGTAACCCTAAAAAAAAAAAAAAAACCCTAAAAAAAATCATTTAAAGTACCACCTGAATTTTTAATGTAATTTTCTGAAGCGGTGAATGCAGCTACAGCACAGCCCTGAGCCAGAAGTGAGCAGGCTGGTATGTTCACACAGAAAAGCACTCACTGGCACAGCACCACATTTCAGCCAAAGTTGCCAAACTGCTTACAGTTCAAAAGCAGTATTACTCAGAACAGTCTCAGGAGTCTCTGTCATGCAGACTGATAGACCAAGTTGAGTAGCATCATAGTTCCTTCACAGCTGAAACAGACACAGCTACTTTCTTTGAATTTAAAAAAAAACCCAAACAACTTAATCATCTGAAGTAGGAGCAGTGGATTCAAAGAAGGGAAGTTAACTAACAAAATGCAGATGCAAGAGATATCCCCTCTTATTAAAATGGAACTTTAATTTTTTTTAGGATTTCTTTACTCTTTTTGTCACCTCATCCTTAAATCAGTCACGTTTACAAGGCACAATACATCCAAGGTTATTTTTTATGCATAAATGAAATGTCAGTAAGTTTGTCAGGTATAATCAGTAGGGTGAAGTGCAGAAATAAATCAAAGATCACACTGGATTTAAACTGCAAAAACTGGATAGCTCCCAAAACTCTGAAAGGCAAATGATTTGAAGTCAATTAATTAAAAAAATTCTTAATTGAGACCAATGACCATAGTGTGATTGCTATTATCTATACCAAGAAGTGGTGAAAATGGGTTTGGGGTTGCTCATGAATGAGTATTATATGAGGCTTTAGGAAAAAATCTGAAGAATTCAATAGAAGATGTAGTACAGTGGTTTAAAATTACTTCAAGATACTGATCTTGCCAAGCTCCTCCCCTGCAAGAATGTCCTTCAAGAATGAAAATCATTTGACATCTAATCAAGTACAGTACCAAAAGAGAAAAAAGTTAATCTGAATATAAATTCTGCAGCCTTCCTCTTTAACCAGCTCTGAAACAGTCCACTGGCAGTGTGACACTTTTTTGTAATGCTAATAAAGAGAAAAAAAGGAAGTGTGAATTTCATCTTTATATCCCTACTGAAGTTTTACTCTGTGCTATACACATTATTTGTACAGTAGCACGTGTATATAAAATTTTAAAGCAAATTAATATATTTATATTAGTACTGCACACTCAAACGTTTTTATTGATGCCAGTGTGCAGTGAGAAGACTGAGGAGAACCCTTAAGTATTGGATCAGGGAACTGAATCACCACATGCAGTACAAGATTTTGCAGCTGAGGGGGTGTAGACTTTCTGTAAACCAGATCAGATCTGTATCAGATCCAACTAAGATCTGTGACAGCAAAAAGTTCACTCCTTTCAGCAGCAGTCCACACTTGTGCTGTGAGCTATATCAGCTCCTAAAGGTTCAGTTATTTCCAGCTTCCCCGGGACATGGGGGGAAAAAAAAGGTAGAAAGAACAATATTAGCAGTTTGCTGAACACAGGTCATGTTTTTTATCATTCCATGGGTGTTCTGGACTAAAGACTTATTAAAGATTCAAGAGGAAACATGCATCAAGCAACATAAAAATACAAATTATACAAGGTCTTTATAAAATACAACCCCTGGAACACTAATATTATTTACTGCTGCAAACAGAGCAGTACACTCATTTTTTCCTTGATAAAAATAGTTGTGCTTAAGTGGGGTATCAGGGTAAGTAAAGTGAGGATTCTTGACACAGGCTGAAAAAGCATAAAAACATTCCTCTGCACGGTGCAAGTAAAGCCTCACTGAGTACAGGTGCACTAAGGTCACTGCTGTTTAAAAGTGATGAAAGAACAGTTACCAATTATAGGCTTCTGGGACACACAACAGCACTGAGACCAAGACTAAGAGAGCTTCCCTTGTTTAATTTTAGTACAGTGAACTTCAGAAAGAAGATTCAAATTCTGCTCACATATATGAAGGACAGTAAGAAGGAAATGTAATTTAAATTAAAAATAACTGAAGAGACTGAAGAAAGAAAGAGACTGTAGACAAGATTCAGCAAGGTGGTGCAATAAAAACCATCTGCAAGAGGGTCTCAATCTTCTGTGAGAGGGAAGGAAGGAGCTCTTACATAACAGGGTCAGCTAGCTTGATATCCTACAATCATCTTTTGGCCTTTTATGCATGTTTAGCTGAGTTCTGCTTTTATTACAGGCTAAGCAAACATAAACCACAAACTGAAAGAAAATACAACTAAACAAATATTAGAGATGCAGGAGTTGTTCAACATTCTCAAGACAGATTACATTTTTGTTAGAAAGCAGTGCCATACACAGACCTTTTTACTGTGCTTATGTTAAACATTTGAAGTCATCAGGTCAGAGAAAAAATTGCAGCATTTGAGAAAATACTTAACAAAGCCCGAAAGACAACTGAAAACAATTAGAGTCATCCAACTTGAGCAAAAACAAACAAACAAAAACCCCTCAATTTGTATCACGACTACCAGTAACTGCCTTTTTTCTTACACCTGTCTCCAAATTCAAATGACAGGTGCACAGATTTTTGTGTGGGAAGAAGCAAAGCACACTTGTGTTTTTAAATACCGTGGGATTTCTTTTTGTTTTGATTAGTAATTTGATCCTGATGGGGATGGGGTGAAGGTGATGTAAGGATCTCCCTCTGAGATCAGTACCTTACCCTGCCAGTGCTCCCGGTGAGTGTTTAACAGCAGAGCAGAGCTGCCAGCAGAGGGCTTGGTTCGCACCACATCCACTCACCACAGCTGCGAGGGACTGCACAAAGATCCAATCAGAACCACTCATACACAGCGAGATCTAGTCTTAAGGGAAAAAAAAAAACCATAACCTCCCAAAATCACTCAATTCTATACAGAAAAATCCTAAATTATTTCAGTGGGTTACAGAGTGCAGGTCTGAATACCCAACATTATACACTTGTCAGAACAGTAAGGTCTGTGATATTATGACATAGTATTGATACACTGAGAGGCACAAAGGCATGTGCAGTATTTCTGCAGGCTGTATCTTTATGTAGAGATGAAGCTGACCCAAGAAAAGCTGTAAGACGGGAAAAAAAATTAAGAAAAGAACACTTTTAATCTTCCCATGGTCTGAAGACAGATCACCCTCAAGAGGGCAGGGGACACCACTGCAAGAAAAGCCTGCATGTCATGGTATGCTGACTTCCCTCCCACTTTTTTGCTAATAAACATCCTCTCACCTCAGCATCTAAGGAGAGCAGAGATCCTGCAACACATTCTCTTCACAAGCCAGCAACTGCAACAGCATCACCAGATTCTCTCTCTCATCTCTCTAAAGCAGAGAGAAATCAATACATACCAACTAGGTAAGGAACAGATTGATCACCTTAGCTATCTGCAGTCAATGACATACTAAGACAAGAGCCCTCACCTGGAGTTCAATATGATCAACCAAGAGCACTGTTATGCAATTCATCCACCTCAGAGTACTGCAGCATCACCCAGCTGTGTTTCCACAGCCTGCTTCAAGAACAATCCCTTTTCCACGAGAAAAGCCACTGCTGGAATGACCACACAAACACCTATCCCACCAGGGCTGCAGGACAAACCCCTTGGAAATGGGATCCCCCCAGTACAAGTGTGTGTCTTCCTCAAACAGCCACTCTTCTTCCAACACTGCTTTTCTGCGAGAACAGAATCAGTAGAAGTGTTAGACAGATGAAGCTTCTAAACAAAGCTCAAGGAAAAGAAAAAATCTGCTCTATATTGGGCACTGGCATCAACAACACTCCAACGTTGCCTCACATTTATCTACTTATTAAAAGCAAACGGAATAGCAGGAACTCTAACTGCTGGATAAAATAGCTGCATTCAAAGCAGTGAACCATACCGCTGGTTAACAGCTTTGGATCACTCTTTACAGAAAGTATCTGCCACTCTTGATGCACTGGGTCAAGAGCAGAGGCACAACAATAGGCTGTGCAAACTTTATGTAAGGGTGCTAGGATGTACCAGCTGCCTTGCACAGACATGCTGTACCTGATAAATTGGTACAAAACCCACAGCTAAAGAGCAAGGTTAATTCTTCAAGTCTCTTTCCCAAATGCACAGCATTATTCAAAGCCCCCTGGCAACATTAAAAAAAAAAGCACAACAGCTTTGAGAACATCTTCCACATAAAAGTACAGAACCGTCTTGATTTAAAAGTTATCGGGGCTCTGTGTCCACAAAACAAGTACATAATCAGAGATGGGATGTACTTCATACTCCCGTGAGATTGACATGAGATTGCCAGGAATGTAGGTATCCAATGCTATTAGCATGCACAACACACCCTTATTAAAAGCTTTTGTGTTCACAGCTTTATCTGGAAAGTGTTTTGCTAAGTTGGAAGCAAAAATAATGGGTTCCCTTCTTCTTATAAGCCTAAGTATCTGCTAACACCTTAATTGCTTTGGACATTAAAACATCCTGCGACAGAAAACTTGAGTTACTCCACTGAACTTCAACTTAAAATTCTGAAGTTTATACCATGACCTTTTTAATACCAAATTCAACCAGATTTCCATATTCCACCCCAATATTTATCTGATGGGAGGAGGGGCCCGAGCAGACAGGGCATGTCTTTAAAAAAAGAAGTATCTTCACATGTACATCTATCCACACTGCAGAACGAATTAATGACACTTAAGAAATTAATAATTTGACTTAATTAATGCTCACTATGAAACAGTTTTGATAATGATCCTGCAATTAGGTTGTCTACCACTCCTCTATGCCATAGACTACAAAGAAAATTCCTTACTATTAATTTCTTCTTAATAAAGGAATTACAATTTTAGAAATTGTAGTTCCAGAACATGTTATATTCTGCACTGAAATATCTTAATGGCATCAAAGAGCTTTCCACAGTGCTGCAACATTAACGCACTGAAAATGCCATCTGCCAACCTTAGAAATTTGAGAAATGTTCTGCTTACAATGCTGAATATCCAACACCCGGTCATCCCATCATGGACCAGGAGTCAGAAATTTGGGGGAGCAGGACAGGACAGAAAACCAGTGTGGTTTCACATGTACTACATGCACACATACATGTATTTTATTTATAGTTTACCTAAGTCCAAACACCTGCAGAAATTGTCAATTTCGATTTCATACTAACTTAGAATCAGACCACAGATCATCATTTAGCTCCAACAAAAGGGGACCTGGAAGGCAGGAGTAATTTGAAGTGATGGTTAGTAATTAAAATCTGACATCACATCTCAGATGTCACAAACAAGTATCTTTTCTTGTTTGTGATCTATCTATCACAAACAATACACCAACCAGTTATTTCTACTGGAGCTATTCCACAGTCAAGTGTCAAAAATACACTTAAACGATCACCAACACTCCCTAAAAAACCCCCATATATGAGTGCTGATGCACTGAGCAGCCTAATAATGGTGTGAAACAAGTAAACCTGGAAAGAACACACCTTTCCTCATGGAACTCCACCTATAAGGAGTGAAAAGTGGGATGCAAAAAAAAGTTGTGGAAACAAAATATTCACTTCCTTGGAATGTGGCCCATGCGTTTCTTTATTTCCCTAAACCCAGCAGAAAGACCTCACTCAAAACACAGGCTCCTGAGCACAGCCATCCACCAATTTTCAAATGGAGGAAAACAGCACTGGCAGTTAATCCTTATCTGGAGTTAGTTTAGTGATGATAGTTTCAAAAAAAAAAGTCTAGGAAATTAATTCTACGTTCAGCTAAAGCTGGTCTTCTAGCCAAGCCAGCCTGCAATGCAAAGAAGGCTCTCACTGTCAACTCGTCTCAAATAACACACGGACTCGTAGTCCAAAATAGAAAAAAGCTTCAGACGCACAGCTCCGAAATGTTTCAAGCCTTGACGGCGGCGCAGGAGGCACCGGGAGGTCTCGCTCAGGATCTGTGCCTGGGCAGATCCAGCAGCATCCGATCCGGATCCCATCGGATCCAGCGGGCTCTGCCTCGGCGCCGCAGAGACAAACCTCCGGCCGCTACCAAAGCAAGCGCATCCTTATTTATTTACTTTTTTTTTTTGTTTTCAGCGTCTCTACCAAATGTTTTCACTTCCCTTCCCAGACTGATTCCCCACGGCGAGCCCCCGAATCAATAATCTATCCGAATCAGTACCCTATCTGCTGGAGGCGATTTGGAAGTGGAAAACCTGTAAGAGATCCCCGCTCGGTGACGGGGAGAACAGACCTACGGCTCCAAGTACCTCTCCCACTGGGTGACCATCTCCCAAAAGCACGTGTGGGGGGGGATGGATACCACTGCGTCACGAAAAGACACAAAAAAAAGATATATATAACAGAACTGAGACGCAAGCTATGCACCCGCGCTATTTGCGCCTGCTCGAGGCTCGGCGAG
>NW_005054552.1:218960-226610 GCF_000277835.1 Geospiza fortis | reverse complement strand
TCCGGCCGCCGCCACGTCTCGCGAGAGGAGCGTTGGGGCGCTCGGAACCGCGCGGTGCCTCCCAGAGCCCAGACCCCTCGGGAGTCCCCGAGATCCCCTCAGACAACCCCGGAGCCCTCATGCACCCCGAATCTCCCATGCACACCCCCAGATCCCCTGAGGCACCCCCGGAGCTCTCACGCACCCCGAACCTCCCATGCACACCCCCAGGTCCCCTCAGTTGCCCCTCCAGTCCCTCACAGACACCGTTGGACCCAGACACATCCCCAGATCCCCTCAAACACCCCCGGAGCGTTCATGCAACCCCAACTTCTCATACACACCCCCGGATCCCTTGAGACACCCCCGGAGCTCTCTCTTACCCCGGACCTCCCATGCACACCCCCAGAGCTCCTCAGAAACCCCTTCAGACACACACCCGGACCTCTCACACACCCCCTGGGCCCGTCATAGACACCCCCAGTTCCCCTCACACACACACCCAGAGCTCTCACGTGCTTTGGTGCCTCACACAGCCTTCGGATCCCTCATGTACCCCTAGATCGCCTCACATCCCTCCTGTTGCTCACATACACCCCCTGGTCCCTCACATACACCCCCAGATCCTTTAACAAACCCCCGGTTCTTCACACACCCCACCAACCCCTCACATCCCCAGTTCCTCATCCACCCCACAGAACCACAGGACTGGGTCAGGCTGAAAGGGACCACACGGGGTCATCTGGTCTGGTCTCCCTGCTCCTCCGGCAGGGTCATCCCAAAGCACATGGCACCGGATTGTGACCATACGGCTCTGGAATGTCTCCAGAGACAGAGACTCCACACCCTCCCTGGACAATCTGTTCCCGTGCTCAGTCACTGCACAGGGGAGTTCTTCATGCTCAGGTGGAATGTTCCTGCCCTTTCTCTTGCCCTGGTGATTGACCATCACCAAACCAAGCCCCGCTCCATCTCCCTGGCACCCCCGTCTCGATATTTATAAACAAGGATGAGGTTTTTTTCTCAGCTGCCTCTTCTCGAGGCTGAGCAGGCCCAGCTCACTCACCTGTCCTCATCAGGTGCCTCCATCATCCTTATTGCCCCCAGACCTGCTCACACACTCCCTGGTTCTTTACACACCCCCTGCACCCCTCACACCCCTGGGCCCCTTCATACACCTCCTGGTTCCTCAAGACACCCCCTGCACTCCTCACCTCACCCTGGACTCCTTCACACACCCCCCTGGATCCCCCTTTTCTACCTTCCAGCCTCTGGACCTCTGCCAATTGCACTGTAAAAACCACTTGCATAATAGATCTAATGTCAGTAATGCCTTTTTCTGTCTCCTCTGCTGCAGCTTTTTGTCCCTGTTCTCTTCAAGTTTATTCTTTCTCCAGAAGCATACCTGGTTCTTTAATTTGAACAGTGTAGTCGTTCTGCCTCCTCGCTCTCACTGGAACATAACTGCCTGGACAATCCATTAAAGCATATGAAGTTGGCTCTTTGTGAAAAGAAACCTCAGATGGGAGTAAAATACTTCAGCTTCCATAGTCAGAATTTAAACAGGGGCTCACCAGTGATTTTTCATTATGTATTTCTGTTGTCTTCATACTTGAAGGTAGCAGCTCACAGAATTTCACGAGAGGAGGGCTATGTCTCCAAAACAGTTTCACCTTATTTAGGTTGCTAAAAATCATCAAGCAAACATTCACTTCAGCCTGGCCTCTTGAGCAATGCCACCTCTTTATGTCAGTGACATTTCAGTTGGTACTTCTGGGTTCCAAATCTTTTTTTTTCCCCCCTGATGTGAAGTTCTGTATATTTTCCCCCTCTGCCTAGCAAACTCTGAGTGCCAACATCCATTTTCTAGCTCACCACATCTCTACTGTTTTATTTCAATTAACAACAAACCTAGTGACGTCATCCAACAGAAAATGACTGGAACTATAAAACAAAGCTAGCTTTTCCATAACAATTAGAGGAAGAAGTATTTCAATTCTAGGGATGTGTACATGCCTAAAAAAGCTAAGGATGCCTCAGTAGGTTAAAAAGATGGGTACACTGATCCTTCTTTGTTTAAACACTGTTCTGGAAAAACAGAAAAAATCATACTTCAAAATGGTTTTGAGACATTATTTGATAGACTCACAAATTTAAAAAGAAAAAAAGATAAAATATTTGAAACATTTGGCAAATTTTCAGAGTGTAAAGAAAAAAAATCTCTATACAAGCTGGGGAAAATGATTTGGCCATGGTGAAGCTTTTTTTTTACTTTTGTCAGGGTGCAAAGACTTGTGAAACCATGGATGAGGAAGGGAACAAGTCAAAATGAAAGATTTCTGTTCAGAACTGAAAGTAAGCAGCACCTAAACAACAGATGATATGCAAAGAAAATCCACCGTACATTTTTCATAAGCAGACATAAACAGTTCTTGATCAACATCTGCATGGAATGTCATGTGATAAGATGTTTGGAAACAGTTTAGGCTTGGAAATGGCAATTTCTGTCAGTTCCCTGTATAAATATGTGAAAGCAGAGGAGAGAAGCAGATAGTGACATCCCATGGATGTTATACAGTTGATGATGGTGGGATGGTACTGCAATATTTAGATATTTTGAAGGACACACTTCATGGACGAGTGCATGTGTGTTGGCTACATCTGCAAGGCCCATGGCCTGCCTGGCGTCAGTTCTTAACATTTCTGTGATTCTATGGTTTTATGAATGTGAGATAATGCTAAATACTGGCTTTGAAGAAAACAAAAAGTTGAGGGTGCTACCACAGCCCCCAAGAAAGACAAGGGAATGGAGGACACGAGGAAAAGACTGATGAGGAAAATGCAAGCCTCTCAGAATTAAAAGGGTCAAAAAGATGAGGAATTACCACTGTATGAGAAGCTGGCAACACCAGCAAGAGGAAAATGAACCGAGATTTCATCAGAGTTGTGGGACTTCATGTAACCCATGAGAAGGGTGAGAGATTCTGTAGCTGTAAGGGAGAATAAAGGGCACACAGATTCCCATTAACTGCCAATTAAAATGTCATCGATTGTAAGAAATACACTTTGAGGGGAAAAATAAAAGAATATTCACTTTAAGCTCATAATTAAATGGTTTCTGACATACCACTGCTTAAAATAGCACTGCAGTAGAGTTTGGGTGTTATTGGTAAAGGAAATAGCATAACACATTAAATAAAAGCAAGCAGTAAATTACTCCTATTCTGGCCAAGATTGTTTACCACAGAACATGAATAATTGGGTTTTTTTTTTCTTTAGAAAGAGAGGAGGGAGGAGCTGTGGAGGTTTTCAGTATCTTTTGACAAACTTTTTCTGCCTTGAGCTTGCCATTTCCAGATACTTCATAGGGCTCATTTGATAATTAAGGTGAAACACTGGAAAATGCAAACACTTTATGCCATTATGATTGTTCTGGTCGTTTAGACTAGATCTCGCTCCTGTGTGCCTCTTTGCCAAGCAGAAGAGCTGTAATTTTCAGTCTTCCTCTTCCAAAATGCAAGCAGATGAGAGCAGCTCATTTTGCCAACAGGATAAGGCCTTTTCTTCTCTTTATATCATCATCATCATCATCCACTGGCCTTAGGCTCTTGAGGTTAAGGTTGCTGTTCCAGATCTATGTGCTAATTTAATTTTTTTTCTGCATATTTTTCTGTATTGGGGCATTCATTTCATGCTCATGATCTGTTTTGACTTGGTTTTCATACATTGTAGGTTTTGCACGGAAAAGTTTTTCTCTAGTAACTTGCCTTATTCCTGATGTTTGTTTGTGCCAACTTCCTCTCAACATTTCTCAAGACATTCTTGATTAATGATACAAATTTGTCATCTCTCCGTAATTTTTTTCCCCCAGCAATTGGCACCTGTAAGAGTTCAAGTCTGTTTAGTCTCTGCATGAGCTTTGTCTTAGATCAGTTTCCTCATTTTGTTTTTTTGTTTTTTGTTTTTTTTGTTTTTGTTTTTGTTTTTGTTTTTTTGTTTTTGTTTTTGTGTTTGTTTTTTTTTTTTAGTGAGCATAGGTGGATTTTGGGATTTTTTAGTGCTTTTTGTTCCTGTAGAATAAGCTCAAGTCACTGTTTCTGTGCAGTTCTTCAGTGCTAAAGTTTTAGAGCTCTGTGCATGTGCTACTTGAGCCATAATGAGGGTATTTGCCCTCTTGTATTGTCATCTACCTAGTTGTTCCTTAATGCAGTCATCATTACGATGTAAAAAGGTTGTTTTTTGCATCTTGGCCCCTATTTCCTCAGCTCATACACAACCTGATTTTTTGTTCTGCTTTTTTCTTCATTTCCTTTATATCATTTCTTTCTTTCTATTTTTCCTTCCTGCTCCTTAGAAAATAGAGGCAGAGTTAACATTTGTATTCTCCTACTGCGCTGTTTATTTTGTCCTTTATAATTATTACAGGTGTTCATCCAAATCAGGTTTAAATAATAATTTATTTTCCAAGAAATCTGGATGAAGTCCTAACAAATACGGTATTGTCATGTGGTAACTTACCTGTATTTGTATTACACTAATCCTAGCTTACAAGAAAAAAAAGGTAATTGCAGCAACACTTTTGAAAGGCTGCCAGATAAATCCTATGATTAAGACACTTAGAAATGAAATCCGTTTGCTGGCAGCCGGATGTGGTGCCGGAAAATCTCTTCCAGGGGGCTTTTCTTGTTCTGTTCATGTCTTAGATGTGTCCCTGTGTGTCTTCAGTATTTCACTGTCCTTGCTTTTATAGACCTGGTGGGAGTGAGACCACCACCATAATTATGCTAGTCCTAAAATTTTAGTGTTTCTAACATTATCTGAAGACTGATGTGCAAGATAATATTTTGGATAGCTTCTTCGATACTCTGTCACCAATGCATTTGCTTAGGAGAGAGGTGCAGGGTACATCTCCTGCCCATCCAGAAATGTAAGTTTCTGCAAGATGCTGTGTGATTTTGGTAGCTGGAGGAAGGATATTCAGCACCTGCTCCCTGCCCTGAGTGTGAGCTCCCATGTCTAGTTTTAGGGTACTGGTTTATCTTTAAAGTTCTGGTTGTCTTGGTACCCAAGAAACTGCCTTTCATCCCATGCCCATTACAGTCTGGTTGAGACCAGCAAAGCCCACAGGCTCTAGAAACCACTGCCAAGGTGTGCATGTGACACAGGGAGATTAAATGCAAAGACAGACCTTATAATTACAAACTTCAATTACCACATATCATTCAGAGCACTTATTGTCTGACTCACTCCTCTTTTTGCCCAGCATTTGAAAATTGCAGTGTGTACGTACATGCACAGGAAGAAGAAATTATTGAAAGGGAGATGGAATTAATTATTTTAAAGTGCTGCTGCTATAGGCAGATGCATCAGGAATGATTTGAGAATATACATGAACTTAATGCAACAGTTCTGGAAATAAGACAACAAACAGACCTTTTGTGCAGTATAATGTATTTTCAAAATAAAATTATGTTCTTTGTGATTTTGGTTTTTTTGTTATGTTTCTTTTGTTGTAAAGTTTTAGTATTTTCTATGTCTCAGTCTCTAAGGAATTGTTATCACAGATTAAGCTGCAGGCTATCACTGAGGTGCTACTGAAATGTAAAGTGGGCAGCCTGGATACTCAGTAACTTCAGCCCAGACTACAGAGCACTAATTTTGATTCCAAACCAAGCAGCTGAGCTGCTCAGGACAGAGTTCATACAGTCTATATCACCAGAGAGCCTCCTATTTCATTTCTCTGTGAGCTAGGAACCTGTTCTGATAGTTTCTTTCTGACACCTCTGTGTGAGAAAAGTCCATTTTGCATATTTCAGTTCCTTCATCAGTTCATCTCTTTGCTCTCTAGAACTACAGGCAAGAAGTTGGCTCACACATAAAACTTCTGGCGATTGTAGCCTATAGTCATGAGATAGCCAGAACACAGGGATAAGGAAGTGTGTTACCCTTCAGGGATTTAGCTATAAGATTTCTGTTTCTCATTTTTCCTTTTCAAAGTTTTTAGTTGTTGTGGCTGGTTTTTTGGGTTTTTTTTTTTTTTGGTTGGTTGGGCCTTCTTTTTTTTTTGTTTAGTTACTTAATTATGTTTCCAGAAGATAAAATAGCTTCTATGTCTTTGTGTCCCATTCATTATCTGCTGAAATGCATGTCCTGTGGAGCAAATACCCGTTCTGTAAAGAAGCCAAAGGAGGCATGTTGGCCAGCAGCCCACCAATGTCCACCAAAGCTCAAGCCAGATAACCACATTCTACTCATACAATTAATTTTTAGTCCTTTTCTTTTCATTCTTCTTGTACTATGACAGTCGGTCCATTAATATTTTTTTATTTTTTCATATTCTATAAACATTCATTATCAAAATTGAGTGGAAGTTACCAATAATTTATGCTGCAGTCATCCTTTTGGTTTTTTTTTTTTTTTTTTTTCACTTTGCCTACTTAATTCAGTGTTTAGAAAACTCCTTGTTTTTGTCCTGCCTTGTAACAGCTTAAAACTGAGTGGTTCAGGGTGGAGGGAAAAGTCCAATTGTTTGAATGGAAATCTTGATACCTTCCTCTGATATGATGAACAAAATGTGTTCCATATGCCATCAGCACCAAGTGTAGTTAATCCAGTATTTTATAGATTTTTGTTTCACGTTAATGTATGAGTTTGTAGAGTTTACATGTTCAGGAATTTAAGATTATGGGAAACAAGGATTGCACTACTTCTATTGTGTGTCACCAATGTAACCTCTTATTCCTTAACTTTAATTCATATCCAGATCTTTGGGGAAGTATGGTGTATGATTGTGATGTGCATGGTACATATTTGGCATCAGAGGATGGGATCCTTGGAGACCAGGCAAGGAAGATGAATCTTTACCACATCCCTGTGGATGTCTGCACAAGGAGCATGTGTCCAGCCTTTGGAGTGCAGCCACTGGGAGCAAATCAAGGAAGCTTGTTCATAATCACTTTTAATAACTATTCTCTCCTTTAGTCTCCAGAACAGGAAATTAGTGTGGGAGAACAAAGGAACCAAGGTGTGAGAAGATACAGTGGTAAAAGAACATATTCTGACTTGAGCCATTTCACAGATGGGAAAACTGAGGCATAGAGAGATGACAGCTCGAATCGACTCTACTGTGTGAGAGTGGAGGTGGATTATTTTGAACACACAATACCCTCTCAGTTTTCATTTCCACATTTTTGTTCCACCCACAGATTCATTGGGGAAATTGCTAATACAGAAGGCAGTCAAATCCATTCTAATCTTATAAGCAGTGGAAGCTGAAAACGCAGTTTTGTAGCAATGTGCTTGTTTTTCCCTTGCTTTCAGGCTAAGAAATACAGATTACATTACAGATACTAGCTGTAGGTCCTTTGTGTAACTTTTAAAGATATGTTGGCAGGATAAGTTGCTGTATATTGTATTCCTGAACAATGCTAAGTATTTTGGTCAAGTGTTCTTTTTTGTTGGGGTATTTTTGTATGTGCTATTGAAGCCTTTGAATGCTCAGATAGTGACTCACCTGCATCCTTTCAAAGAGTTTATCACTAATCTCTGAAAATCATTACACCAACATTTTATTAAAAAAAGAAAGAAAAAAAAAGTAGCGCCATGTCTTTTCATAGGGCTAGAATCCAAATGCTTTTCTTCTTATCATTAAAAATGTCTTTGAACTCTTTC
>NW_005054552.1:213570-218717 GCF_000277835.1 Geospiza fortis | reverse complement strand
TTCCCTAGGATAAGTTCAGGGTGACCTGAATGAATGGTCCCTGGGAGTGGTAAGGAAATGTAATGTTTATGAAAATTAATTGAAAAAGATAGCATGTAGCTAACATGTATATGACACTTCCAAGTAAACATGATTGTTTCAAAGGATAAAAAAAAAAGAAATATGAAAACCCCATCATGGTGCAAAAAGGTGAAAAAGGGATGAAACCTGTGAGGGTGCTGAGGCCCTGAAAGAAGGTGCCCAGAGAAGCTGTGGCTGCCCCAACCCTGAAAGGCCAGGTTGGACAGAGCTTGGAGCAACCTGGGATAGTGGAAGGTGTCCCTGTCCATGCCTTGGTGTTGGAATGAGGTGATCCTAAAGGTCCTTTTGAACTGAAGGCATTCTATGATTCTATTACTTTATGATTCTACGAAATTGTTGTAATAATAATAAGTCAGCCACTCATCTCCATTTAAAAGCCATCAGTTTGATTAGTCTGCATTTAAAAAAAAACCAACACAATAGACAAAATTTTCCAGTTTTCTAGAAAATAGTAGTAAAATGCTTAGAAGTGGAAAAATGAGAGACTGAAAAAGGCTGTGGTTCTTATGATGGTTCAAATAGGAAGGAGCTTAATGCATGTGTGCAAAATGCTGTAAGGCACTGGAAGAGGGAAAATAGGGAGCTGCAGTCAATCTTTCAACTGTAATAGAACTATCAATTAAGTTAAAAAATGATGACATGCAGCATAATAAGCTTGCAGATGCCATAGACTTAGGTAGGTGGGATGAAGGGACTAGCCATTCAAATGACCAATAAAACATCAGCAGTTTTCAGGCAGAAGAAAATATTAGAGCTCTTAATCTTTTCCTGTCAAAATATATGTGAACTCTTAGCAAGGATTAGAGAGAATTCCTCCTCAAAATCAGTGTATAAGTTGCTATCTGAATTTCCTCATGCTTGCAACTGGCACTGGTCTCTTCAGAGACTGGATTTCCAAATGATGTTTGCATTAATTTACCTCATGTGGTTCTCCTGCTCCTAGGAAAACACTCTACTCAGAGGCATCTGGTGGAGAAAGTAGACGTCAGGTACCTTTCTAAATGCTGGGAAACTGAACTGGCAGCACAAAATATGATACAAATCCTGGTAGAAATGTTCAAAAGAGAATCTTCTTTTATCATTTGCTTTCCCCTTGATGAAAGGTACCTAAAGCACCATTGAAACAGACACTGACTTGCTGCTGCTTTGATCGATTTACTGGTTCATATTTTCAAAACATCCTCTAGGCAGCTCATTCAGACCAAGAGGGAGAACTTCTGCTGTAACTATAGCTCATTCCCATCCCACTTGTCATATTGTAAAATCTGTTTTATCCAGTTTCAAAAATAACTCCTTCAACAGTGTCAAAAAACATATGGCAAACATCACCCCCACACATCACATTCTATTGTCATCACCCATTTATGTCAAAGGGAATTAATATCCTAGGCACTCCTTAATCTTCAGCATGGACTGGAAGAAAATGCAGTAGAAATACTGTCCTGCAGTATTTCTCTCTGCACACCCTCTACTTTTGAAAATCCTCTACTTTTGAAATCTGGTTATCCTTCTCAACTAGAGCATCAAAATGCAAAAATAACTAATTTTGTCTTTTGGCAGTGCTTTTTCTTATCTCTTTACTCTGTCAGCAAGCAGCACTTTTTCCTCCTGTCCCTTTATGGTATGATCTCTTCAAAGAATATTTTTGTCCTGTTTTGTAATGGAAATGATAACTGATTCTTCATTCCATTTGTGCTTCTATTTGCCCTGTAAAGACAAACCTTGCTCCTTGAGTGACCAGCTACCTGCCACAGCAGAGACTCACCTTAGACAAGGATTTGCCTCCATTCTGCCACTGTCTTGTCTCATTTATGTGAGAAATTCTGAATCCCTATCTGCTTGTTTCTCCTAAAGCTATTGCTACTATCCTGTTTTATATTCTTTGTCTTCTGTCTTTCCTCTTGGTCTTTTTCAGCAATAGATCTTGAGCTTTAGCAGGTTGAAAGGTATCTGATCCCAGATTAAAGTTTTCAGTACTCTAGGCCACTGAATTTTTAAAAATTCTTAATGATCTATACTGTATATTCAGTTTAATAGCTGTTTTATATATATAGCTAGACATCCAACTTGGCAAATTATGTAAGCATGAGTTTGTCTCCTGTGTTATTTAGCAAGGCACTGAAAAATGAATTTAGCATTAAACTTGCTGAGGCCCACTAAGGTCAAGCAGTTTGTTTGAGAGACATGCAAAACAGAGGTGGATTGCTGAAAGAAACCCTTCATTTTGCAGTTTGAAGCATAAGGGGAAAAAAAAAGAGGTAAAAAATACAGACACTAACAAGGAGATTGGAGTTCCAGATTGAACACTTCCCCTCTCATCGGATATATTTAAATATTGTCACTGAAGTTATTAATTTGGTTGCTTTTTCTTTTATTTCTCTTTTTTTTTAGGAAGTATATTTAATAAGAAATAGGAATAGAACTGAGTAGTGATATTTACATTGAATTTATCTGGATTTAGTTTTCTAGCAACTGAGCCTAGTTGAGAGGCACAGACAGTGACCCCCAGAAAAGATTCTCTTATGGTTCATGTTGTGCTTTTCCATTTGACCCCGCTAATCCCGCTCCTTGGGTGAGCACACACTGTCATCCATCCATAGCATTGTAACATGCTCTTGTATTAAATATAAGGAAGAATTCTGCCTGCTGTTTGGGGGAAACTTTTGCAGGAAGTAACACTCAGCATATTTAATGGGGAGCAAAGTATATATTTCAGAAATGTAATTGTTGGTAGAAAAATATGAGTATTTTTTCTAAGTTCCTACTTTTATTACAATATTGATGGCACCTTTCCTTTGCTAACCTGACAATTATGTCTGTTTAGGTAGAATAGTGACATATATATTTTCATGTTCTAACAGGAGAGCAGGTGTTCTCTTTTTTTACTGAGCAAAATAGGTGAATGCTGAAACTGGCATTTGGGAAGGCTTGTTGCTCCACTCATTCCTTAATTCTCATTCAACAGGTTGAAGTGTTGACATTTCAAGCATTTGGCAACTAGATACAAATCAATTGTTGTGTCAATTTGCAAAATATTGCTATTTTATCTTCATACTAAAGTGTAGACATTATTAAATATCATTTAAGACACCAGAAAGGCCTTCCCCAATAAGATTACCTAAAACCTTATACTTAACTGTGCTCTGTGAAAACTGCAACTTTGACTTCATAATCTAATAATTTTGCTTATGTTTGCATCTTCTCTTCAGTCAGATTTTTGATATTTCAGCTTAAAAAAAACCAAAAAACAAATTGAAAGCTACAACAAATAAATTTGTTCTCAAAGAGAAGGAATTATTTTTTTCAAAGAAACCAGGATGACTTTAAAACGTGATGTAATATAATAATTTTACCACTTTGAACAATGAAATAAAACAATAAAATTACATTAAAACTGCTATGTTAGCTATGAGTACTTCACATAATATAGGGTTTCTATTTCTGGAAAAGAATTACTTGTTTGATAAATAATATTTTAGTGGATTAATGACTTTAAGATAACTGACTCATAAATACAAATATTATTCCCTGAGAGTCCACAGTAAAAATGTTGTTTTCTGTTTATCCAGTATGCACAGGAAGGAAAGGTCAGGGCTAAAGGCAGAAAGTTTAAAAATCCAGGACAAAAAGTTATGATATATAGTATGTTTTAAATTTGTGCAGCTGTTGCTATCCCTCTTTCTGTACTATCCAGATGTACCAACATTCTTGTTTTTAATCTGGCTAGTGTCAGATTGAACACTAAACATTTCACACAAAAAATTGAAGTCACTCTTGATTTCTTCACCTTCATTCTGACTTGGACATGGGTCAAATTCAAGACCTGTTCTTTCCCAGTTGACTTATTCTGCAAATATCAGGGCCAAACAAAATACTAAGAAAAAACTTAGGTTCTTCTGGATAATTTTTCCGTTGTTCTGCAGTGAGATTGCCTTTAACTTACATTTATGTTGTGCTGCTTTTTAAAAATCTAATTGAAAAAAATTGAGTAATTTAAATTAAATGCTTTGCTAATGTACTCTTATTATTAAAAAATACCTCAAACCAATCCTCAGATCAAAACACATTATCAATCTGTTTTAGTCCTGATTTGTCTGTGAAATATTGTAACCTTTATTCAAATTCTTTTCAGGTTTGGTAATAGATACCCTTTTATCTTGTTCTGAGTTTCAGTGGGCCTGTAAGTTAGTATCTTTCTGTCAGTTGTATTTTCCTAACATTATTTTCGAAATGTAAAGTGGCATTTCTTCAAAATAATGAATTTTCAGAAAGAGCTCTTGAGGCTCATCATGCACCAGCTGAGATGTACCCCAGTAATTCACAGGAACTATGAATTCATAGGGAAGATAAAGCATTACTACTCTTGCATTAAATCTGTTAAAAATGAAAACCCAAACCCCCGTTTATTTATTTATTTATTTATTTATTATACAGGAAAGCTGGAGTTCCTTAGTTAAACATAAATTAATGATGACAGTCTGATTTAGGTAGTATAATATTAGAAAATTACGAATGTTCATATAGACATTTGCCAAAAATGTTATAAGCCATGTGACTAATTTGGTCTCAATAATTTGTTGTCTTCTTAATCTTGCAAAAGAAATCCTGTACTTTGTTTTTTTCTTGGCTGGTAAATATAGGAGTAGCTACTTTGAAAGTCAAATTATTGCCAAAGATTTGAGGATGCAAACGACCTTCGGACAACTAAATCAGATGCTTCCTCAGTGGTGTTCCTATTTGGGAAAGTATGCAGGGAAAATTCTTCCCTCTCCTTCTTGCCATTCTTCTCCTGCCAGGGTAAAGCTGTTGTCGTGGGTTTACAGGAAGCAGGTTTTCTGGGAATGGAGTGGCCAGAGGCCAATAGGTGTTCAGATTCTAAAACTGACACCAGGCTTGGCCACTGAGGGTGGATGCGCCTCTAGAACACAGGGGTTAGAAGCAGAGCACTCCCTTGGGCTCGCTCTTTGATTTCCGGCCAGCAAAGAGGCAAGGCCTCCCCTGCCCGGCTTCGAGCTGGGCGGGGGAGAGGAAACCTGCGGCCCGGCAGAGGTAGGCCTGACCCCTCA
>NW_005054552.1:198753-213272 GCF_000277835.1 Geospiza fortis | reverse complement strand
GACACAGAGGCTGCATGCAGGGGGGAGGCGATGGCTCAGAACTGAGAGGGTTCAGTTTTGGAGACCCCCCGGCCCCAGGGGGTAGACAAGTATGGGGGGGACAAGAGGTCCCGAGATGAGAGAAAACTGTGCTTTTTTTGGAACTGGTCAAAGCACCCTTAAAAGGATAACCCTTGAAGCAGCTCTGTTCCTTGTCCAGTGGTGAGAGCGCTGGGCATGCAAGGAAGAGGTCACCATGGCCCCAAGAAGGACTCCTCTCCTCTTGATGGACTGGAATTGAGTATTTACAGGGTGATGGATGGAGACTTGAAATTTGGAAGATGTATTGGAAATGTGGTGGGGGGGAGGAGGAAATGCTTTTTGTGGAGTTTTCATTTTCCAGGTGTGTGTTGTGTGTGTGTGTGTGTGTGTGTGTGTGTGTGGTTTGTTTTCCTTTTGTAGTTTAGTTAATAAACTTTTTTTCTAAGGTAGAGGCCTGCTTTGCTTATTTCCTGGTCACATCTCACAGCAAACACCAGGGAAGTATATTTTCATGGGGCACTGGCATTGTGCCAGTGTCAAACCATGACAGCTGTTCTTTTTCTTCCTCTGCTTTCTCTCTCTCCCTCCCCACAGTCACTTAGAGCCAGGTCTTTCTTTTGCTCCCCACCTTACAGAGCCACAACTATGAACATGACTTTTAGCCAGCAGAAATCCACTCTCTGTGAATAGATTTGCTGCTTTTATTCCTCATTTCTCTTTTGCAGGACTGGCTTGGATGGGAATTGCCCGAAGACAGCAATAGAACACCCTCTTCCAGAGCTCCCACAAGAATTGCCTCCCAGTGCCAACATCCTACAATCTGGCTGTGCCAAAGCACCTTGTCCTCCCCTTCTGATGGGAACACTAGGAACTTGCCTCCCCTCAGTAGACAAAGCACTGGGTTAGCCACTCCAGTTAAAGGTTAACTCTAAGAGCCCTTCAGTTTTGCAATCCTATTCTCTGAGGGAAATAATTTGTTTTACTGCACGGAAGCCTCAGTTCACATGAAATGAATTATTCTGTCCAGCTGAAGTACCTCATCTTCCCAGAGTCAGCCTGGAACTGGTGTGGGGGAGAACTTCTAAGAGGCAGTCAGCCTAACTGGCTGTTCCAGCCCTCCCTCCAGAGGGTCCTAACTCCTTCTGCTGGCTGTGCAGAGCAGATTGGCCAGCTAGGTTCTTAAACTTTGCAAAATTGGGCAGCTGGCATGCAACCCAAGAGGTTTGCATCAAAACTCAGGATTGCTGATGCTGCCAGGCAAGGAGAGAGAGGGCAGGATTTTGTCACCTGTTCTGTGAGGAGAGACCTGCTTCACACAGGATTCTGCCACTGGACAGTAGAATCTTTCCTTCTGGATTCAGTGTGTGCATTTTTCTTCCTGATTTTTTTCCCCCTCTTGAAAAGCAGTAGGGCTACTACACCCCAAGGTGGTGTAGAGAGGCAGGTTTGACCAAGAAAAATGTGCAATGGACTCAGATCATGTTCTCAGAGAGAACAGCAATGGTCAGGGTGAAGAGGAAGGAAAACAGATTTTTCAGAAGGTGTGTAACTGTAGCTTTGGGATAAGACAAAACGACTGCCCCAATGACATTCAGAATATTTGTTTGTCCAATAAAACCTGCAATGGTAGATTACCCACTGCCTCTCTCTCATCTGGTGTTTAAGCAGCTTTGATTTTCTGCCCCGGGAGAGCTTTTGAGCAGACATTTCTGTGTGCCCTACCCTCACACCACAACGTTCTCCAGCCTCTCGCATGAAGGCGTCATTGTTGGTGTTTGTTCTGCCTTTTCATATCTAGGCAATCTTTCACCTAGCCAGGGCAGGTGTAATGTCAGGCTCATTCCATGCCAAAAGTAGCAGATACATGTTCCTGGATCAGTCTTTGCATTCTTATCCAACTTGTCAATACCTACGTAATATGTTTTCATGGAATTTTTTTTTTATCTGTACCACGAGCTGCAACATGTAAATGTTTGTGTCTGCAGTCAGTAGGTACTTTTCAGGGACATTTTTGGAAAAACAGGGTAGTACTTATTAAAAGACTGTCTCCTTGTTAAACAAAAAGAGCAATTAATTTAATATTGTTACTGCCACCATAATTATAATATTTTATTAATAAATACTAAAAAATTTAGATCTGGTTTTGTTGCTGCAATATTACATCTCCTGAGGAGGTCATTCCACGGCATTTTCAGGATAAAATCATGTTGCCCTCTTTACAACTTCTGACTTAAAAATAAATCTTGTATTTTCTATTGGAAGCCCTCATGTGGAAGGAGTTAATTCACTATGTGTCTTCTGCCTCATGGGTATGCAAACAGAAGGGGATTTAACAATGATGGTGGGACAGATTATTTGTTCTCCTGTAATATGGACTAGCAGTCAGATTTGTAGGATCCCTAAACTGGGGAGAAAACTTACATACCTTTGGCCCTCCTTTAGATTCAGTCAGTTCAATAAAGCTGAAGAGCTAAAATGCAGACATGAGTTTTTGTCAGAACTTTCTGAAACTCAACACTTGTTATCAAAACATTGTGTAAACTTCATAACGCCACAGTCCCAGGTTTTGGCTCAGGCTCTGATTGCGCTTGAATTGTTTCCGAGTGATCAAAAGAGAAATTAATAGATGCCTAGTAAGAAAGTTCACTTTATTCTATTTACAGTGGAGGCTAATCTCAATCCATTTAGATAACTGCGATAAACATCCCTTTGAACTGAACCTCACCTATTCCTGAAGGATTACAGAATGCTGGAGTCTGTGACAGCATTAAATACAACTGCTGGCTCAGATTAATTAAACCTATGCATTTAAGGGCTCACAAAGTGTTTCACAGAACCTACAGAACTGCACCGTGTGCATCCACGTGGACATTCCCAGTATATTATGGGAGAGCAGCAGATTGTTTTATTTCATTGAGTGTAGGTGATCTAAAAGATGGGGACTTGGTGTCCTTAGCCCTGGAGAGGTTGGATAGGACAGAGGGAGGTTTGTGCTTTCCAAAGCAGGCATCTATTAATAGAAATCAGAGCCTGGAATATATCCTCTGGTGTAGCCATAAGCAATTCAAAAACACAATTAACAAATATTCAGCGGATGTCATTTGTGTTCTAGGTTGTTAATGCCAGAAAGCTATTATTAGAACTATGAAGTACTTTGACAACTTGCACTTTGAGGAATACAACATTTTCTTTTGTTTGCAGTGTGCTGTTTGCTAAGTTTTGGTGGAATTTAAATTTAAACAGTATCCTCTATATTGTTATAAGTTAGAAATCTGCATTAGAAACTACCATTGCCTGTGGATTGAAATATGTTGTTGGTTGGGATTTTTTAAAGTTAAAATTTAAATCTAACCCTCACGATAACAAAACTTAATTTCAGTAGAATAACCTCAAACTAAGTGTTGCATGAGCAAGGTTAAAATTAAAAGTGAATGACGTCAGCTCCAGTTTAATTTATGGTATTTACATTCATGTGACATAAAATTATTTGTCAGAAGAGCAGCCACACACTTAAACTTACAATTTTTATACAAATCTAAACTCTGTCAAAGTTGACTAGATGCTTTGTTGATGGGGAATATAATTTGTTGGTGCCTAAATGCTGGCATTTGCTGGAGAAGTTTGTTGCCCAGGAGGCTAAGTGGTTCTCTGCAGAAACACTGATTTTAATAACAGTAAAGCCAAAGATGGTGCCATCTTTTCCACACTGTCATGAAATGATTGGTGCTTTCACATTTCTTTTCACCTGGTTTTCTATTGAAAATGTTAAACATGGAACAAGCTATCCCACATCCAAACAAACCACTTCTTTACAAATATCTCTCAGGTAGAATTGTTGAGATTTTATATGCATTCTGCTGTGTTTTGAACCTTGGGTTATATTTGCTGTATTGCTGTGATGCAGATATGAACAATTTACTTGACATGTCTTCATAAAATCTTACATACTACAGCAGAGCTTAGAGTTACAATGCAGTGTAGGTATTTTCATGCATTTTTATATTTCAAAATGCAGGAATATATTTTCTCTAAGTCCAATTTCTATAAATTAGATCTCTGAATTTTAAGAGAGTTTTCTAAAAAGTATTTTTCTTATGCCTATGAATACATTTTCAGTATTATTAAATTAAATTTTAACTACCAAACATTATTAGTTTATGTGTGGATTTTCTCATATCTTTGTGAAAATACCCAATATGATGGTGATTTTTACATGATGCATAACGTTTAAAAAAAAAAAAAAAGCATGATACACACAAATATTGTGTGACTGTAAGGTAATGGAAATGTAGACACCAGGATGTATGCATGCTTATGTCAACTGGGTATTATGCTTGTAGCCAGTAATTAAATATTTACAGAGGGAGACAAAAGAATGTCCCTTAGGCTCTGAGAACTCACAGAGCTGTGTGTGAGCAATATTGAGGGTACTAAAATATCCTGGAGATGCCCAGTAGTCAGGGAGTTGGAAACACTCCTATTTTGACAGCAATAGTGACAATAAAATGTTTTTAGAGCCTTGTCTTAGAGCCTTGGTCAGGTGATTCCCTGGGAGAGTTTTGCCAGGATCAGTTCTTCTGTGCCTGTGCCACTGTTTTTGCTTTGCAAGCACCACATGTTCTTTCTCACCCCGTGGGCAGGGCCACCCCAATGCCTGTGATCCAGATATGAACAATTTACTTGACACGTCTTCATAATACATAATCATGTCTTCATAAAAATGTCTTCATAACACAAAATAATGGGTGAAAGCAGAGATAGAAGCAAATATCCTGAAAATTTTCCTAAGCAGCAGTGAGAAGGTTTTTTTAATCCTGTTGCAGGATGAAAATTCAAGTGCTTTAAGTTTAAGGGTTGAAATTCAAGTGCAGGATGATCATTCAGGTGTTGATATGAACAAGGTGGATCTGAAGCATCGCATCACACAAGGTGCTACAGAGCATTTTTAAGCCTGAAGTTTACTTGGATTAGGCTGATCTCTGTTAAACAGAATAATTCTGGTCATTTAGAGTTTATCCTAATCATCCTATCACTTTACTCCCACATTAACAAGTAAGATCTTTCTTATTTGATGATATGCAGGTTTGTACTCTGGTAAATTGCTTTCAGGCTAACGTTGAGGAGGTGCAATGTTCTCAGAATGTCAGTTTTGCACAGCACAGAACGCTTGATCTTCTTACTGGTTGTCTGGCTGCAAGCAGGACATCATGTACCTCAGAGAGGCTCCAAATATACTTCAGATATAAAGCACTCAAAAAAGCAACAATATATATTTATATATATTTATATATATATATATATAAAATATATAATAGTCATTACTGGAGAAAAAAAAAATTAATAAATAGATGAAGAGAGGCTGACATGCAAGTTATGATAGCAGTTTCATGGGTTTTTTCCCATCTTGGCCCTGCACAAAATCTCAGGATTACCTAAATGACTCTACCATTCTTCTTTCTACCTTTTAGTATTTAGAAACCACAGTATGCCTCCCCAGCACTAAAACATTATGGAAAACCAAACTTCAAATGTCCCAAGGACGCCAGAGTGGATTGTTTAGTTAGGCTGAAAAGGCAGAATTCATTAAACCAACCTTCCAGGTGTTACAAACCATCTCTCAAAGAATTCACAAAGGCTGGACCCCAGAAAATATATGGAGAGGCTAAAAAAAAAGAGCTGTATGGGGTCAGAGGCATATGACATGAGTTTCCAGTGGATTTAGCCTGGATGTTGGCTGGACTGGATGCTGCTGACATCCAGGAGCTGGCTCTCAGGATAACCTTGTTACCAGGGTTAGGATCAGGAGTTCTCTGTCTAGCCACATGTGAGGCAGACTGTTGTGGGTGCCACAGCTGAAATAGTCACAACAGGAGCCCCGGGCAGCCTTTCCTTATCGCTGGCTCTCTTACAACATGCCTGATAACTATTACTTAACGATTATCAGGGAAGACAGATCCATAATAGTGAGAGACAGCAGGGGACCGGTGCAGAAAACACTTGGAATTTAAGGAATACACAAGAGGAAGCCAGTGCAGTGAATGACAAGTACAGGGGTTTAGCAGGTCCAAACTAAGCTTCTTGAATGATTACTACGACCAGGAAAGGATTGAAGGCTGATTATCTTGAGAAAGAGACATGACTATCAGCTGGCTGAATCAGATTAGTCATAAGCTCCTCTCCTAAGCTTTTCTTTCAAGCTTGTGCTCACTTTGTCTTCTGAAAGGCCATTCCTTTGAGAAACAGCTTTCCCAGTACTGTACCCAGCTCCAAGAGAAATATCAAAATGCCAGTGCCTGAGAGATGCTTTGGGCTTGGGTTATTCTGAACTACAACTCGGAAGATAAAGGGATGGATTTAGAAAGTAGTGTCTGAATATCTGTCGCCAGGATCTTGAATAATAAAAGACTAAACCTGTACTTACACGGATTAAGTACAAATAAAGACCTACTAAATGTTAGTACTTTAATTTCTGAAGACAGGCCATGAGACTGCCACATACATAATTATCCTTTTTACAGGCCATATTGATGTGCAAAATATCAACAAAAAACTGCCTAGTGTCCAGTCCCCTACCACTTAATGCTTCTCACTGGGGTGTGACCATTTTTACACAGTTCATATCCCTAACTTATTGATTTGGGCCTGTTTCCCAATTCTGTAAGTCATGGGAAACATAAACAAGAAACGATCAAACTTTATAAAAATCTGCAAGTGTTTGAAGTTACACGCATCTTTTTTCCCCCCTGGGGATTAGGAATTGTGGTAGATCTCACAGGGCCTTACCAAATTTCATTTCCCTTTTTAAAATTAAAAAAAAAAAAAAAAAACCTACAAAAAATTACTCTGACAAGGATATGGCAATGTGTAAATTGATGTGGAAACAGAATTGCTTGTGAAATCTCATTAAAGCTGAAAAGCACAAGAGGGAAAGTACAGGATAAGAATAGCTGGGGCACCTCAGATGAGAGTTCTGCTTTTTCCACAGCAATCTGAACCCCTACGTATGTTGGAATAGAAGTTCTGTTTTAAAACACTAAGTAAATATTAAACTTCCACACTCTCTGCCTTACTGCTTGCATTCTTTGACACTTGGCTGTAAGGGGTTGCAAGTTTCTGGAATGAAGTCACTTTGCACCAAGATGGCAGAGAGCTCCAAATAACACAAACAAGCAAAATTTGGGGAAGACAGGCATTTCCTGGATGCTGCAGTGCTTTTCTCTCTGCAGGGATCAAGCCATGGGAGTTTTCTGTTCCTTGAGTCAGTCTACAATTTCAGTTATGTAGCCCCAAGATTTCATTTTGCCGCCTGGACAAGGTTGTGAGTCAAGGTCATGATCAAATACTGTTAGCCTTTTTGTGTTTTTGGTAAGAAAATAATGCTTTCAGTTAATGATTCATGGGGGGAAAAATGAAAAAAAAGGAGAAAATGTGTAAAGTATGGGAGTTAACCAAATACTACACTGATGTGTGAATGCCTCTAGGAATTTCATCCGTGCATCCAGGGCTGCCTTGAATACATGCTGCACAAGGTGTTGGTATTCTGTGATTATAATTCTCCAATTTTGTGGTAGAAAACTAATCCTAGAAAACAGGAAAAAACCTCCTATTATAAACAGCAAGTTGAGAATGAGTAGGCTTTGTTACTAGGTTTGCTGGTCTCTTTGGGGATCACCTCGAATTATCATTCAAAGGATCATTCAAGGGATTTCAAAAGCATCCCCTGATCCTGAAAAGCCAAGTGAAGATATCTAGAAGCTGTTATTCCTGTGATAGTCAAGGCTCCTGTATATTTCAGCAGAGTATCAGAATGCAGCATAATTCAACAGAGCATCCTAGGATAGAAATACAGGGACATGGGAATGTAGTATCAGATCTCAACATAGAAAAATTAATGTCATGCATCTGGAATGGAGCACTGCCAATAATTTGATTTAAAAATTATTACAATCCTCTTTCTCACTCTTGCCAGCATAGGCAGAATGGACCTAATATTGACCAGAAAAAAGAAAATGGTCTAGTCAGTGTACTCTGAATATATTCTGGACACTAATGGGTTAATGATAAATGCTTTTAATAAAGATTGTTTGTCCACAATGTTTTTTTTTTAATCTATTCACTAACAAACTGATTTATTTGATTTTTAACCATCTAAATTTAAACATCAATTTTAAATTACCTGCCTATTCTCACAGTGCACTAATGGAGAGAGATAATCATCTCCAGTGGATGATTCAGACACCTGAAGATAAAAATGTAAGATAGATGGGAAGTGCCTGTCTTTCCATTGGAGATGCCACCTAAATCTTATGGAGGACATCTAACTTTCCAACAGGTAAAATTAGTTGAGAGAAATCCCACAAAATTACATACTCCAGAACAGGAAACTTCAGAAGAATTTGTCAGGGATTACAGGGAATTACTGTCACCTGACTATGAGACTACTGCTAAACTTAAGCAAAAAACCAAATCCTGAGCCTTGAGGAAACAAGAAACAAAAATATTTTTTTCCTTGTTTTACACTGATTTTAGTGTCTAACAGTGGAATGCTGGAAGGAACTCTATTGCTGATAATTTTGTTGTCACTTTACTGCATTTATTCTTGCTTTGAATTTTTTACACATTCAGTGAGTGGCTAGGGACAAAATGCAGTGAACTGCTGTCAGCCATCTGCCTGGGACTTCTGGGCCACATGGAGGCAGAACCATGCTGGAAAGGGATTCACACAAGGCTAAAATGTCCTGCCTTGCCTGGAAAAGGAACAAGTCAGCTGTTGGAAGCGACAAGACTGACACAGCAGCTCAGCACTGGAGCTAAAAGGAGAAAGGGGGTGCTGAAGTACTGCTTCAGTTAATTTCCTGATAAAAAATGGGTCGTAAGATCTATGAAGTTGTTAGCTCTGGCATGGAAAGGATGGGGATAACAATAGAAGCATTATATAATTTGAAGATATATTAACTTGTCTTTCTCTTTCGGTGCCTTCTCAGTTTCTAACTTCAGTCTTTCCAATGAGACTTTTGGATCTAGACAGGCTCCCCACAGCTTCTTCTGCTTGTTTCCTGCCTCTGACTTTTTCTGAGATCCTGGCTTGTAATCTGCTCTCCTCCTACAGTTCCTTATGGCACTGTCTTAGTGCTATCCAAAAATACACGTGTTCCATAAAGAAACCGCCTTTTTTTTCCTTGGAAATGATACTGGTATCCTGGGTCTTGCTAGATTGTACCTTCAGCTCATTAATTTCCTTCCAGAAGAGCTCTTTTCCAATGTAATGATCCAGGTTCAATGAGTCATTCTGGCAGCCAATTTAACCCAAACTGTGCTGAAGTGCACAGTCCAGGTAGAGCTGCATCTCTAAGTGATCTGTTGGGTTTTTTGTACACATGGATGGTCATTTGATTAAAATACCCAATCAAATGGCAAGAAAATTACTTCAGACTGAGGATATACTAGGAATGTATGCTTTCGAGTCAATCTTATATGCACAGGTATCAAATTTTTGCCCTCCTTACCCAATTTTGGCAGTGCTTGGGGCTCAGAGCCATAGTTGGTTGTTTGTGCACAATTTGCACCCCACTGCATTCCCTATTTGCCAGTGTTCTATGATGTGAAGAAGTCCAAAAGATGACCAAAAGATGTACAGAAATTTGGACTTATAGAGAAGTTTGAAGCCTTTTAATTTTTCCTCCAGTTTCAGCCACAATTCTCCCTTTCCTCTGGCATTATGCATGCAGACAGGCACGCTAATACCTTTATTACATAACTGTTCAGAAATGCTCCCATTTCACAGGAAAGATGCATCTCATTCACACACCTTATGCAAACAAGATATAAATTGCTACACAAGTGAGGACATGCAACATTATGCCTGAAAAGGCTACTCAGCTGCAGTCGTCATGGCCCTTCCCTGTGCCAGAGAGCAAAACCCTCCCTTTGTCTTGTTTTCCTCACTTTTTTGGGGCTGACACAACTCTGCTTCTTCATCACTAACGGGGAAAAAGCTGTGCAGCAAAAAACAATCCCCTCCCCTGTCCCAGCTACATGTTCAAGGTTGGGTTGACCCCTACTGACCGTGCTCCTGTGCAGCAGATTCGGTGCCAACGGGGCAGTTTTTAGAAACGCCAGCCCAAATTATGCGAACCGCGTGATTTAAGCGTGTGGGTGAGCTTAAGCTCTTGTAAACCTTTATCATCACCTTTGCCACAGTCTGATGCAGCTGTGGAAGTGTGGACTGCTCGGCGAGGTGAACCACGGTTGAGGGATGGTTTTGATATTTGCAGAGATGCGTGTTCTTCCAGCTGGAGGCTTCACACAGCTGCGGCTCATAAGCTGTTGGCCTCAGCTGCAGATCTGCAGTCAAATCACAGATTTTTTTTTTTTTTCCTCATCTGGGGTTTCTGTCCTCTCGAAAACCCCTTCACAATGACTTTGAGAAATAAGTGATTGAAAGACCTCTGCTGACAGGTAGATTTGTGCAAAAAGGCAGATGATATGATTATGTTTTGACAAGAAACTGACCTGTGATAATTCCAGAAGGTTTTCTTTTATTAATACCTAGAGGAGAGGAGCTGAAAGCAAATTATTTTTTGGGATTTTCAGATACTAAAATACTGTAACCTTGCATTACAGTTTGATAAACACTATTCTCGAGGAGAGTGCTAAAACAATAATAATTGACTCACCCATCAGTAGTAAACTATTAATATTGGTTCAAGCAATGAATAAGCAAATTGAGAAAAGAGCTATCTTCATTAGTAGTTCACTATTCTTAGCAGTTCATTATTTCTAAGTTCCTTAAGTTCATTACTCTGAGGAAGTTTCTATATGCAGCAGAGGATGTACTAATACTCTGTAACTTGATTTAATTAAACTTTGCATTAAATTTCAGTCAATTTAAATACATTTCTTGAAAGAAAAGAGGAAGTACAGTGAAGTAAGAACAGGGAATACACACAGCAGGTAAGATGCTGACAGCTGCATTTCCCTATTCCTTAGCTTTCCCCCTCCCCCTGTCTAACTGGTACTTTTCCTGTAATGCTCCTCACTGCAGGGCAGCTTAGGAGTGTTTTGGCAGGGAGCAGTCTGCTTATTCTCCCTGGAGACTGCACAGGGATCATAAATCCTTTTGGAGTTCTTAACCCTTATATGTAACTGACAGCTTTAATCTTCTTCATTACTAAATTCAAGCAAGAGGCAGTGCAGGCATGCGGAGAGGAGGACACATGTTTGAATTGCTGGGCAGCCAGTCACACACTTGCCAATATTGTTATTTAATGGGTTTTTCAGGCAGAACCCACCGTGCACTGGAAGTGTTTTTGAGACACACCAGTGTCCTAACAAATGCTTGTGATAGAAGCAGGCCCTTGAACATTCTTATGTTGAGGAATTCTTTGGTTTAATCATGTTGGCGACTTCCGCCGCCTTTTCCCTGAGTTATAACTTGTGCTGCACTCCTTCCCCTCATGCTTTCCCTCTTGGCACGACTGGCACCTCCTTCGTGCCTTCTGCTGTCAGAGGGAGCCAGGTGCCAATAGTAATGGTGACGTCAGGGTGATCTGTGAATGCTGGTGACCTCCTCGCAGGAAGAAAAGAATGATGACCCATTAAGGCAACCCAGTCAACTGTTTAGATGACTCTGTGCAAATAGTTTTTCCAGATGTCTAAATACAGCAGAGAAATCTACCCTGGCATACCTTACTCCTCACTTATCACTATTACGATACTATACCAATGAGGTTTTTCCACTGGCACAGCACTGCAACGTGTGCATTTCAGAGCATTTTAGTGCATGCAGAAAACATTTCCTGCACATGAGAGAGAAAAGATAAATTACATGTCCCAAGTGGCATATGATTTTATTGTTGCAGATAGGGAGAAGATTGATGTCTTGTGTCTTCTTGTCACAGAGCTGCAAGAATAATTTGTGAAAGATACTGGAATGCTGACGCACAATGCTTGGGGTTTTTCCACTGTTTTAGCATGGTTGGTGTTATTGTTTGACTGACTGTGTGTTTCTGAAGATGACAGAACATTGTCTCCTCTTCAGTTTACAGGGTTTTTTCACCCCTTTCACATAAGGATTGCATTCACAGCACCGATTGCTTGAGGCAAGTGCTATCTAAATGTGTTTGAATGTATGCAATCATCAGAGGCGTGTTTTGCAACTCCTTGTCAGAATCCAATAAATGCACAGCAATTAAAAGGGAGATTATGACAATGTAGTAGGGGAGCAAACAAGTTTCTAGAAAGGACACTTTCCCCCCTTAAATATTTGCCAGCATAATTTTTAGAAGAATCCAGCAGTTCATAAGCTGCTGTGAGGATTAGTTGTGTGTTAGATACTATAAAAGCACATTTTATTCAGAGTTCAAAGACCCAGAAACAACGTGAGAAGATTGGTACACTGCTGATAAGGTTGGATGTTAGAGTTTTACCAAGGTCCCATATTTCACTTGAGCACAGAACACCCTCTGAATGTCAACAAAACAAACACAAACTTTCAGGATGTTTAAACAACCCAAATTCCTTCAGTGTCAAGCTGGGCTGGCAGTGAATGGTACCTGATGAGGGAGCAGAAAGGGATATAAAGCTCACACTGTTAAGTCCTGTACAGGTCAGATCTCAAATGATTTCAAGTGACAAATTTATTGTCCATGGCATGCACCAGGGAAACACAAAAAGCTTCTATTTCTGATTTTAAATAACATCTAGTAAAGCAATGTTCCCAAGAATGGTAGAGAGATGGCAAAACACAGATTCTTCCAGCTTTGATCCAAAAACTAAATTCTGCCTTTTAAATATTGTTCAACATCTACTACAGCTGTTAAAATGTCAATACTGGGTGCTCTTAGGGTTCTGAGAGTTTGATTTTCTTCTGGTTCCCACTTTTCATGTGGAGTCACTGATGGGAAATTGCCCGAGGTCCAGTGCTCGATGGCAAATCTGGGATGTTTTAAGTACTTTCAGAATATTTCATATTCACTCAATGCTTATATAAAAAGTTGAATTCCAGTCTACAGGAATGTCTGAGGCACCATGTACCAGAATAGCAGTGACTTCCTAATAACTTAGATTTCTCGGTAGTGTGTGTGTTATTAGGAAGCTGACTCCTACCTGTTTCAAGGATTTTAAGGTCTTAGTAGGAAAGCAGTAAGAAGTTACATATTATTTGCCATGCATAAGGCTCTTACAGCACAAAGACAACAGAATATCAAACAGTCACTCCAGAAAATGGGTAGGATATTTCAGATATATATTTACAAAGGACCATTTTTACAGGTTGTATGTAGGAGATTTGGATGCCACCCAGGATGACTCAAGTTTGTAAAGCTTTTCTGAGTCTGTGACAACTGAAGTGACATAAATTTGAATTATAATCACAACAAGCCAATACTGGTTTTCAAAGTCTCTATTGTGCCTTACAACACTTGCTTTACCTTAAGCAGCACAAGTGTCCTTAAGAAACCATTTTTTATTCTGCCCAGCAGCTTTCCTGGTATGACAGTCTTCAGTTAGAAAGCCTGTTTGCACATTGACAATATCATTGTAAGTAATTAAATCAGAACTATTTCTTCTCCCAGAATCCAAGCACTCCAGTTGGCTGAGCTTTCTGAAGGTGGAAACTCTCAGCTCATAAGGACCTTTAAAAAAAACCAACCAAACAAACAAATAAAAAACCCCACAAAAAGCACAAGCAACAAAACAAACAAGTTCTCTGTAAATGCTTCTCCATCCACACAATCAGAATGAGAGGGGAAAAACATTCTGAGAAGTATTCCAACCCACATCCAGCACTTAAGGTGCTCCAGAGGAAAAAAGTGTGAGGAGTAAAGGAGTAATTGTAGCAGGATGCTCTGCCTGGAGTGGGGATAAAACAACTCGACAACACCCTGTCGGTGGTGGATGGAGAAGGGGTGTCTCCTTGTTTTTAGTGTTGAACAATGCTGAGATCAGCCCAACTCATCACTGGCAAAAGTCAAACATCCTGAGAGTGAGGTGAGGATGTGGCAGGCGTGGTGAGGCATCTGATAAAGGAACAAGTGATACTACTGATAACTTATCTGAGGCTGCTGAGCCAACAGCTGGCCTGGGGACACCTGGCTGACAGTCCATCAACTGATGCTGTAAAAGCCCATGTCCATTTTTTAAAGGCAGGATATTATCACACATCCCTTCTTGGAGTGTGTGTGGAGATGCCTCCCTGGAGAGGGGACTCCCCTCCGGGTTATCTCTTGAGGGTAAAGACAGAGATTTACCCCATCTGGGTGTGGATGAGCAACACCAACCTCTACTTAAAAACTGATTTTTCTAGCTTCATTACAATTGCTTCTATATTATTTCAAAAATAGTGCACTATGCTATACAGTAGCTATAGCTACCTGTACTGTGTAGCAAAGAATTCTGATTGAGATGTTGTATTCCAATCATTATCATAATATTACCAAAAAATAGGTAAAAATAAGAACTCCTTAACACCAATGTAGAATTAAGAAGCAAGCACTCTT